>NC_135502.1:58651676-58737363 GCF_052857255.1 Amblyomma americanum
CAGTGGCATTAAAGTTCCAGTTTTAAAGTCCTATTTGCCTTTGGTCCGTTTGGTTGTGTGCTCGCGACCGAGGTTGGCAGCGCCATCTTGCCTCGCTACACGCGCTGTGACGTAAAATGCGATTCAATACAGACGTGATTCAGTATTCCACCATTTTGTGTCGTGGCTCGATTGGAAGATAGCCAGCAGCCCGTATGCTCAGGGAAACAACAAAAAAAGAAACGGGTCCTAATAAACTGGGCGCACGGCCAGTTAACTGTAAACACGCGAACGCGTGTCTTTCGTCGAGACCGCTCAGAGTTCCGATGATAACGGCTCGGACAATCGACGATTTAACCTTGGGAGGAGCGAGCGAATCATTTCCTGCGTTTATTTTGTACCATGCAGTAGCGTTTCGCGCTCGTTTTCGGCCGGTGGTGCTGCGTTCTAACGCCGTGGTGTATGTCTATATACGGTACGCGTGTCGGCTCGCGCGCTTTTCAGGAACGCGTGCATGCGTGCAGTACGGGATGCAGTGCGCGTTATTTGGCTCAGACTCGCGACCGTCCCTCGTCGAAGACGTGCACGCACACGAAATAGCTGCTACGCAATACGCTATCCACGAGACGCGTCCACGGCGCATGCGCCGCATGCAGCCGCGTTTTCGGGCAGTAGGCCAACGGCATCCCTATAGACTAGTATGGTAGCACACACGCACGGCTAAACGGTGTTCGGTACGCACGCTTGAGGTCGGCGTTTTGGCACCGGTGGTTTGTTGGGTGTAATTTGACGCATGGCGTGATTGACTGCGACGTAATTTGATTTCGTTTCGCGAGGTGAATTCGGGGTAGTCGCCTCCGCTCTATAGCTTTGCGGCAGCTCTGTACTTGAAATCTGACTCGGTCATGGTGGGTAAACAGCGCAACAAAGGCGGGACAAAGGCAGGACAAGCGCTGACTAGCAACTGAGTTCATTGAAGAACGAAAAGTGGTAATATATAGTGAACGTAAACAACACAATGTAAAAAAACAAAAAAAAAACGACAAAAGAGGGTAAACAACCTATGCCATGTGCAAGTGGAGGTATTGAATTTCCTTGTCACTTAATGTCACAGAAGGATTGCTGATGCACTTCTCTCCTAGATTATGAATGTGATGTGCTTCCATGATTTCTCGGGTCACCTTGCTCTTATGGTAGAACAGCACTGCTGTCTTCTAGTACAGCGGTTCGCATTTGCTTTTTTTGCAGCGAATATTTGTCCCAGGAGCCGGGCCATCTTTTTCTGGTTTTCTCTTATGTTCTTTTTTCTTTTTCGTGCTTGCACTTGCAACTAGCGCAATGAGCGGCAGCATGGCAGTTAACTTTCTTGCCCTTCCACTGATGGAATGGCCGGATTGGGCTAGTCGGTTGCTCCTCGCGAGCGGTGAATGATGATGGCACGCTGGCCGGTGATCGAATATACAGGGCGGTTAGCAGTACGAAGAGCACTCCGGGTCTTCGTCCGCTCGTCCGGCGACACGTTGATGGTTGGGGCAGCGATTCCAACTTCTTAAGACAAAACTTATTTATTAAAGACGGCACTGACATAAAAAGGCAGGTGAGCAAAAGGCAGTTTAAAACGGGCAGTTTAAAAAAGGCTGTTAAAAAGGGCCGAGCTTGAGACTCGGCGCGCTCGTCCTAAGTCATTGTTCCCAGCGGGTTTTTAACGCCTTCGATAATTGGGCGGAGCTTGAGTAATCTAGCTCTCGCCCAATTTTAACCAACCGCAGTGCGGTGGCACCGTATGTGCAAGTGGGCGGAGCCCAGGGCTCACCGGTCCGAGCCCAGTGGACCCTGCTCCTCCTGAAACGTGCAGGGCGCGTGACTCCGCGTACGCAGCTCGCTGCACGTGCATTCCATCGAATGCTACGCATCGTATTAGCCGTCTCCGTTGACAGCCAAGGAATGTGTTCCGCGGGACAAGGTTGACTCGGCGCCAGAACAGAAAAGGATTAGTTCCGTAGCTGGCAACGAGGCACCCTATAAGCGGGGCCGTCGCGTCTCGACGTACATTCCTCTATTTCCCCCGGGCATGACCGCTCCTGGGAAGAGGTGGGTGGGGGGAAACAACCCATCGGCGCCGTGGGCTTCTAACTTAACAATGGCAAAGAGGGTCGTGCTAAGGTGGATGTCATTACCAGTGCTTAGGTGTAAGGCAAGCAACACTCGAGGCTCTCAGTGCCAGTCTGCTCGTATGCTCGCCGTCAGCCTAACTTCGTCTGCTACGGGAGACATGCGTCTGCAATTGTTCCGCAATTAATCCTGTCCTGCGCAAGCTGCGATCACTTTGTCCCCGCGAACCTCCTAATCTTTTCTACCCACCTAGCTGTCTCTCGCCGCCCCCGGCTGCGTATACAATCGCCTGGATTCGTTATCTGCACTCCACATTGCATGCCCTGCTCGTGTCCATTTCCACTTTTTCTTGACTTCATCAATCATTAGCTCCTCTTTCTCTAGCCCACTCGGCTCACCTGCTGTCTCTTATTAAAGTGAGACCCGTCATTTGCACTACCCCAGCTCGTACACAGTTCGCGCCTGGCGGGGGTGCTAGCGGAATACCGCGGTAACGTTCGCATCTCAAGTGAGCCCCACACAGCGGTAGCGTCTTCCTGCACCAGACCTGAGCGGAATGCACGCGTGCTGTCAAAATGCGCTGGCACGTGTTCTAGAAAAAAAAAAGCGAGAACGATACGTGTTCTCCCAGGTCGCCTTGGACCTTCCTTCCCTGCTGCCGACGCGTTGAGTTCACCGTTGAGTTCACCGCATGTGTATTGATCGCTTGGGCACGTTACGTGCCGCCTCTCATCCCTCCTGCTGCTCTCAACCGGCGCTTATCATTATTTTTAAACCATCGGCCCCGCCGCGTCAGCAGTCGACGTCCATGGCGCCGCCGGGGCGCGACCTTCGCGTCTGCCGGCGCCGCTTTCTCGCCCACCACCAGCAGCACCGTGCTGCCCCGGCGGCCGCTTGTCGGACGCGTCGCCGCCGCTACTGCGAAGTCGTCGTCCCAGGGCCGGCCGCAGGTTTCCAGCGGGAGGGTAAACACCGGCGACGGCCTTCGCTGCCGCCGGCGTCGAAACTTTGCTCGGGTGGCCTGCTGGCTTCGCTCGACCTTTCGCCGAGTGGTGGTGGTGTGCCCCTTCCGCACTGGGGGCTGAAAGTGAAATAAAATTTACATCTTCTCCCGCTTCCTTTTGAGAAGCGTCGCCTTTGTTCGCGGTTCCATGGATTTCGCTCGGAGAGCACGGATTTACCTGAGCAGTGGCGACCGGCGGCGGCATGTGTACGGTTGCTGTCCTGTCGGTTAGTTGGCCTCAAACAAAGATGGCACGTACCCACTACGGCGGTGTGGCCAAGACACGGGCGGTGAATAACTGCTGGAAACAGGAGCGTTTAGAAGGGGAACTATACACTTTATTGCAGCTTTTGCAGGCAACCCCTCCGGCTATGTGAAAACATCATTAATTCAATTTCTAACGCCTTAAGAATGGACGACGCAACGACAGGGGTCCTATTAACTGGGAGATCGAGGACGGGACAACAGCTTTATGTGCATATTCGTATACAACGCATGTAATGTTTCAGTTTCGCACTGAGAGTGGGGAGGGGAAATAAAAAAAAATTACGGCGTTTATGCCAGTTATGCCCCCTTCTAATTTTTTTTTCTTTCTCATCAGTCACCTTCCCCTGCGCTGGTCCTGTATTTGCTTTTATGGCAGCTAGGGGCCCTGCATTAATTTTTGTCATCCGCAAATTGACCGCCTCGTCGTCAGAGCTTTGCTTTTCGGCGTGGCGAGAAAGGCTTGAAGTGTCGCTAATGGGCGTCTTCCGAAAAGAAAGCAAAACAGAGAGGTAAAGGTTGTTGTAAGCGAGTAGTGGGGTTAGTCTTACGAGAGTCTGAGGAACAGATTTGTGACCAGTGTTGTACTCGTTACCGAAAAAATTACCTAAATACGTTACTCGTTACGCTAAAAAAAAAAAGGAACACGTTACCGCCCTACGTTAGCTAGAAAAAAAGGTAACGTGTTACCGTTACCGAAAAAAACCACCGCACATTATCGTTACTTCATGGTCATAAATTTTATTCAGTGCGTTTTCGCTGCAAGAACTCGCGATAACAGTTTTATAAAGCTCATATTTCACATAAAACTTCTAGCCCAAAAAACGATGTTAGCCGAAATCCTGATTTAACGAGAATACTTTGCACAGATGTGCAGGAGCTTAGCAATTTTATAGTGGCCTAAAGGAGCCGAATACTAAAGTCTGAACCTCCGCCCACATTGAGCCGCAGCACACAGAATTCCTCCACCACGAAAAAGTAGTCCGCTGCTTAAACGTTTCTCGTTACCTAAACAAGAAGCTTATCGCACGAAAATAATCATGAGCTTTAGAATTTTGATACGTGAATTCTTTGATATAGCCAAACAATTAATGTTCGGCTTGCGGAGTAACACAGGACGCAGAGGACGGCTGTCCAGTGTTACGAACTGCTGTTTCTTTTTTTTTTTAAGTTGTATCCTATTTATATAACTCTTTTACACATAGTGAAGCCATTTTCTGATTGTGACATTATAAACAAACATGACACTTAATCATCAATTCTAAATTCACGAAGAAATCATCGCTGAACTCTTAACAAATTTACAGTAATAATGAAAAATATGATGTTCCAAAATGCTCGCATGCTTCCACTCCTTTGAGAGTTGTGTGTGTGAGTGGTTTGCGAAGTGGAGGTAGGTGAGGGCAAGTGTGTGAATGCGTGCTTTATGGGTATTCTTTTTCTTTTAGTTGGGTGCGTCGTCAAGGGCAGGCGTTTTCTGGCATGCATGCGAGCCGCAACAAGGGGCGTCGAGAGCACCTGTACATTTTGTTTATTTGCAACATCACTTTAGGCGCTCTGCGCTTTTTTTTCTCTCTAAAAAACGGGGCGGATGGGGGGGGGGGGGGGATGCTCAAACGACTAGGACACCGCTGCGGTATCTTTTTGTTTTTCTTTTCTTTTCAACATGGTATTTATTGCAAAAATGCAATGCTCTGTGTACATTAACTATGTACAAACCACGAGGAAACCAGTGGCAAATCAACACGATGCATAATACGACACACCTAAGCAACGCAGCACTAGAAAAAAAGGTAATGAAGAACACAGCACTTAAGAGTGAGTGCCACTTTGATTCGAACTCGGTCTGGACGTACGCTTCCTTTAGGAGGACAGTCATTCTGCTCAAGTGGTCCTTTGCAGAAACAACAGATTCACAGTGTCGGTCCATCATGCTTGTTTTCTGCAGGTTGTGTAGTCCAGTTAGAAAGAACATATCTAAAGGTTTATCAACAAGTGGCAGGGCAATGAGATACCGTAGAGAATACGGTGTCAGACTGAGTATTTTTTTTTAAATTTCCATCGCAAGATATCCCAGAAGAGTACTGCATTTTTGCAATTGATGAAACAGTGCTGAATCGTTTCGGGAGCACCACAAAGGCTGCAGTTTACCGTAGACACAAGAATGCCCTTTTTCTCTAACCGTGTTTTAATTGGCAATGTCTCGCTACGTGGCTTATAGAAAAATATATTTCTACACGGCGAGAGGGCCGTATTACGTACGTCGTGTGCCGGGAAACCAAAATGCACAGAGCGGCCATGGGCGGAGGGAAGATCATACAAACTAAATTCTTGCGCAGCCGTTTCCTCGACAATGAAAACTGAAACTCAGGGAAAAAAACGATAAAGTAGGAAACGAATAGCCAAATTAGAGACAGTGATGTTCGGTAAAACATGAACTAAACTTAATTGACTTGCAAGAATGCATGCACTGTTGGGTGTGTAGTGTCGGGGAAAAACATGAAACTGTCTGTCTAAAGGAAGTAATTGTCATCTCCTTGGTTTCTCTTGGCGTGTAAAGACTGCAAGGAAGGGCGCGTTCGAACTCGCCGCACACTGGCTTCGTTCCGTTCGGGAGGTTCTTCCATCGCGTAGTTGTTCAGCGCCGGGCTCAGATGTAAACAAAAACCGTTGCTGCCTCGGGCGAGCGACGCACGTGTTCGCGGCTGTCGGGGCGCTTGAAAGCAAAGAATGAAAAGCCAGGAAAGGTAATCGATTTTGGCGCCTCGCACATCGGTGGGTGGGCACGCGCGCGCGACTTCTGTCCGAGCGGTTGACGTCGGCGAGGACGAGAACTGACGACGACGGCGACGCCGCGCTGGTGGTGGCCCCCGCGCGAACCATCGACTGAGCAAGGAGGTAGGGGGGGAGAGAGGGTGAGCGGCGTCGCCGGCGGCCGCGCATGCGCAGTGTCGGCGGACTGGCTTTTATCGCGTCCCTGGATCGCAGGCGGCGGCGGCGCGACGGCGCCGGGGGAGGAGGAGCGGAGAGCCAGTGGCGCCGGCGAGTTTCGGCGCCAGCCTTCGCTCGTACATCACCGGCGGCGGCCGCCGTCGCCGCGGCAGACGCGATGTTTGTTGCTTCCGCCGCCGGCTCTTGCGCGCGCGGTCGGTCGCTCGCTCGCCGCGGCTGCCCTCCTGCTAATCATAGAAAACCTTCCTCTCTTCTCGCGGCGGCCGGCAGTGCGTCTATCGCCGCGGTGCTATAGCGGTGCTTTGCTTCGGCCGCCGCTTTAGTTTTTGAGGAACGGGGGCGGCCGACTACTGTCTGCCCGGCCGTCTGGTGCCCTGCCGTTGTCACTTTGTGTCTCTCGTGGCGCGACCGCTGTCGCCTCGAAGTCGGGTTCGAGACTGCATTAGCTGCGGTGCACCCTCCTGTCGTTGTGGTGGGGGCTTGCCACCACGGCGGCACCGTTTCCCGACCAATTAGGCTGGCGCTCTTCGCCGAAGGGCAGCCGTCGTCGGTGGGTGCCGCTTGCCTCACTCCCTGTCTCCACTTTGTGTGTTTCTCACTCCCTCCCCTCTCGAGCGCGGCGCAATTTTTCTTTCTGTGCGCTACCCGTTCGGAGAAATTTTCGGGTGGCCGTGACGTGTCACCAGTAATGCGTCGCGAATGGAGTTCCGGCCCCTCCCCCAATTTAGCCCCACCTGTGGCTATTTCGCGGTTAAGTGACATCCAGAGAAGGCGTATATTCCTGGTAGGCCAGTTCTGCCCCAGCGCTGTGCTCGAACCTCGTGAAAGCCGCCGCCTTTCACATTTGATTAGAAGACGCAGTCAACCGTAAAGTTTAGGTGTTGTGGCTGATTGCTGCCGTCTGGATCGTCAGGATCGCGTTTCCCGGTTTTGTTAATTCGCGCCTTTCATCTGGGTGGGAGATTCCCAGAGGACGAAATAATTTTCTACTCAAGCGCTTCACCCTCGCCACGATGCCTCTGCCGCCGGCCCGCCTGTCCGTGACGAATGTGGCGTGCGTCACGCGTTGGTGTGGCAGACCAGCGCGCCGCCGCAACGCGAGGGGGCATTCCGAGGATAGGGGTCTTGTCTTGCGTGGCCGAGGGCGAGTTCGTCAAGGGCTCGCGTATCACCGCGCATTTTTGGGGGCGACTGGTGCTGCTTGTATTATTTTGCGGGCGTAGGCAATGAACCGCCGCGTGCTTGAAACGTTCTCTTTTTTTTTTTTAATTGGTCGAATTACTCGGCTCCGCTGTGCAGTCTTGTAAAAGCAGAGGTCGGGCATCGGCGGCGTGAAACATGGAGGACTTTTTAAGAATAAAACTGTCCTTGCTGATGTCCGCAGATGTTCAAGTCTAGTCACTTTTTGTCGAACCTACGTGGAAGGAATCAAGTGGCTGCCAGTCAGGAAGTAACAGACAGCGCCGTAGTCTGCGCCGCCTCCAGCTCTTGTCCAAGGAAGAAAAAAAGAGCAGTAAGTAATGTGCACTACAACAGTGAAGAACGAGCTTTTGTGCAGGACGAAATTTGTCTAATCGTTATTGTAGATCACTTTGTTCGTACACTGCATCGGCGTGGCAGGCCACAAATGTTCGACATGTGCACCGTCCCCTTCTCAAGAGGGTGCAGTTGACGCATTTCAGCGCCCTAGGCAGGAGACAATGCGGTGGAGAGAACGGTAGCTCTCGGGACGTCGCGTGGCACGCGGTTCAAGAGACGCCGGCTGGTCGGCCGGCCGGAGGCGTTCCTGGCGCGGCAGCAGGTCTCGCGGTCCGCGCGCAGGTGCTCGGGATTATTGAGTCGGGAGCGCCGTTCTCAGCTGTGCAGCGGCGGAAGCGGCCTCTAATTGATCTCGGAGGTCGTGGCGCCGGTTGGCTCTCGGCTGCTGGCGACAAGCGCAAGCAGGCTCGCACGTCGGGCGATGATCCACAGAATTCTCTCAGAGGAGTCTCACGGTTGAGGCAGTGACACGGTGTCGTGCGCCCTTTGGAGGCGGTTCTCGGTTGTGCTTAACAATTTTTTTCTTCTATGCGGTCTTTATATGCGTCGCGTATTGTTGGAAAAATTGCTGGGTAATTCGCTTTCTAAATGAAGTGCGTGTACACCTGATCTCTTCTCGTTTATTTAGGCGGGTATAAGGGCCTGCTCAGGCTTGTCCTTGTGCTGTGTCTTCTTAGTTCTGCCCTAGTGCGCGTTCTAATCAGTTGCCATGTCAGGATAAGCATTGTCGTAGTGAATAGGACTGCTGTGTTGTACTGGGCCCGGGTTCTGTTCACTTGTGTCTCGGGCAGTGCGCTTCGACAGGTCAGCACAGCGACTGTACCGTGTGTCGTCGCAGCTGGCGTCCGGAAATAATGCCATTTTTTCTCCTTCGCTCATGTTCGTGGGTGTCCCTGGATTGATCGTAGTGGCGATACACTGGCCATCGGTCGTAACTGCCGGCAGACTTGATTCTCTGTGTCTCCAGCACAGTTCGGACGCTGTAACACTGTTCTGCGTCGGGCGCCTATTAATTTGTTCAAGTTTATTGTACGAAACAAGAATGTCACCGTTGCAGTGCTGTTTCAGTGAGGAACAACGTTTGTTTCGCGCGCAGCAGTGCAGATTTTGCCTTCGTAATGGCCGTGGTGGCGAGCAGAGGCGGCGAATAATAAATGTAAGAATTTTAAAATTCTTGAACACATCGTGTACTCGGCAATAATGAGGCACCTTCGTTCGATTGATTTTTTTTTTTTCACAATCATCCGCATGATTTCAGAAATTGTTTTTTTTTTCCTTTTCGGCACGGCTGATGAAGTTTTATCATTACGTATTCTATGAAATTGACGGGAAAGAAAAATTGATCGCATATTGTTGAACTTCAAAACGCGTCTGACAGGGTGTGTCACTCAATAGAAGAAAATCGTCGCGAATATCAGCGCTGCCGAGCATAAATGAATAAAGGATTCATTTACTTCTAGAAAACAGCCGGTGCTGCTGGTCAGTGGAATGTGTTCCAGTTTTCTGTTACTTCAGGAGTGCCTCAGGGGTCTGTTCTGGGGTCTCTTTTGTTTCTTATTTTTAGCGGGACTAGAGTTTTTCCTTGGGTGTTTTATTCTTTCAAATGATGCGTTAGACATTCATAGGTATCGATAACCGCGTGATATTCACGTACGGTCGCTAAATAGTTTATAACTGCATTTCTTCATGACGCTGTTTCGGTTTCATCAACCAAGCAATGGCTGTGACGTGCAGTTAACCTTCGGGTGACGTCAGTCGCAAAAACCGTCAGTATGACTGCTGATATGTCGTTTTCTGTCATTCCAGCTCTTGGAGCAGGCTGGTTTAAGTGGTACAGTTGATCAAAACTACGGATTAGCGTTGATATTGCAAGTTGTTTCGTTTCTCACATGACCTAAAGGTCAACTACACGTCGCAGCCATCGTTCGGTTGATGAAACCGAGCCCGGAACAGCATGAGAGAAGAAATTCAATTACAAATTATTTAGCGGTCCTATGTGAACACCACGCGGTGATTCATGTATTCTGTAATGCCTAACGCGTGATTTCAGAAAATAAAACAAGCAAATAAAATAAGTTGTATGTAGCCCTTTAAATGCGACTGTTCGTGGACGATTGTGTTTTGTCCTCGTACAATGGAGCGTCCAGTTAAACCTATTTCACACAGCTCATGGATGACCTCGAGGCATTGAGAGCTGGTGTTGCTCCAACAGGATGCCTGGCAACGTTAAACAATGTGTGGACTTGCGATTCATAAAGAAAACAAACAAATATTAATATTTCCTGAAGATGGAATTGATTAGGCCTGAAAGTGCGCATAAATATCTGGGTGCACGTCACTTTTTCTGAGGACGCTAAGACATATGTTAGAGTGAGGCGTATCAAATATACATGAGGCCCATTTTGGAGTATGCGTGTCCTGTGTGGGACCCCGTCGACAATGTTTACGTTGACATGCTTGAACGTATTCAGTCTTCCGCTGCATGATCGCTTCCTTAGCACGTGCGGTACGGGGGAAGAAATTTGACTGGGTTTCATTGAGTGTACGCCGTAGGGATCCCCGTCTAAAGCTGTCTCATTGAATTTATCTTAACCAAGCCGATGTTTCATCCTCATCTTATCGGCACCCCCCACATTGCGCATCCTTCCGAGTTTATTGTTGTTATCACTTCTTATCGTTGCGCTCCAGGACAAACATTTTTTCAATATTCTTTTTTCGCACGGACCATCAAGGAATGGAATTCGCGTGATGTGGTGAGCCAATCATATTGCGTAATAGTGCACGCAACTAGCAAGGTGTAGTGCATGCGGCCACGTATTAAGGCGAAAGCCTTTAATGGCTCATACTCGGGTGTCCGTCCGTCCGTGACACTCTTCAGCTCGGTAAGAAAAAAAACCTTTGTGCATGATGGGACTCCAAACCACCATGCTTCCGTTCCGCAGCTGAGCGTGTGAACGACTACGCTACTTCCTGCCAACGCACATGTAGTTCTTGTTGTCTAGGACGCTGGAGAGTGTTTGCAGAAAGGCGTCGAATCAGATTGATGCTTCCCAAATGCCCTCCATTGTCTCCAGCATTTAAGATTCACAGACAATTGTGTACTTAATTAACATCTTAACCACTCATCAGTGACACAAGTAGCAACACCGCGCTAAGGGCTTTCGCCTCACCGCACTTTAGGTCGACAAAGTGCCCCGAATTTTGTCTTTCGGGGACCGCAGGGACATAGGCGCGCTATATCGCTTCACCAGCCTTCGGTCGTTGACCCCAATGTGTCCTGTGATGCGCAAACAAATTTCGCTGAATGAAGTGAACAAGCAGGCTGCGGCAGTCGGTAAGCGAACACCGTCCATCTATGAGCCATCCTAGAGCGTGCATGCGGCTTCTCTGGGCGACGAGGCAGACTTCGACCTGTTTTCGTTTCACTCACAGTCGAGCCGTGTTCGCGGCATTGTTTCTGTTCCGCCAGCGGAGGCACAGGGAACGTCGAGCGTTTTTTAATTCATCGCCATCAAACTGTAAACCCTATCATGCCGCGTCGCTCGTTCTCACGTGTGAACTTTTTGCGCGAGTTGGATCCTCGCGCGCTTTTCGAGGTAGGCGACAGAAGCCCAGATGGTTCCAGGACGCGTGTGCCCAAGCAAAGCGGCGTTTCAGCTACGTATCTCGGGCCTTCGGTTGTGCCGTAAACTGGCCAGGGCGGCGCCTCTGTAGGTTTGCGGCAGCGCTTTCCCGCTCTGTGCAGTAGCATGTCAAAAGCGGCCCGCTCCGTTCCGCTGCGACTGCTGGGGCCGAGAATGTCTTCCCCGGAGTGGTTCCAACTCCGGTGCGGAGATTCTTTAACCCCGAGGCATGCGCGAGACATGGAAATCTTCCCCGGGGTAAAGGCACCACTGCTGCGGGCGCGCGATCAGGGGCAACGCTTTTGGACGGCCCTCCGCGAGAGACATTCCGCCTGTCCGCCCGGATGAAAAGTATTTTTGGCCCGACGCGCCGGCGGCAGCGGCGATATATGAAAACGACGGCGGCAGCAGCGACGTCATTCGGGGGCCCGTCAGCGGAGGAGGAGGAGGGTGGACGCCATTGCCTTGCGGGCGAAATTGCGCGCAGTGCGTCGACGCCTACCTGGCGGCCGATTGGAACACGCGTCTCTTGGCGCTCGCTGCTGTGGAAGCTTGTCGAGGTGGCGAGGAGCGAATGGGTGAATGGTTTGCGAGCGGTAGTAGTCACTGGCAGGAAACGGTTTGCGTCGGTTCTCCATGTGAGGATCTGTTTGACCTTGAACAGGTCATGCGTTGCAACGTCGCGGATGCGACGAGGTTACGTGGCGTATGTGGACAGGGTGGATTATTTTTTTATAATTTAAAGAGCCCGGTCACCCTGATCCCAGGAGCTGTCGTCGGATCTTGTCCAGCACAGCAACGGAATGTTACTGACAGCACCGCGTTCACTATGTGAAAACTTGCCATCGGATGGTTGAAATCCAGTCTGCGAAACATATAATGAAGGAGGAAAGCCTCCTTTTCAAGGTCAGAGCAGTCCCGCTCGCATTCGCTGCCGTGTTGGGGAGAAGGCTGCGGCGGGAAGATTCAACCATTCAATTGTATCGCTTGGCGACATGCTCAGTAATCCTACATAAGTGCCGCCTCATATCAGGCGTGCATTGATTCGACAGTTCAACAAAATGTACAGGACCTTTTTCACTTACCTTATCGATCACCGATAACTGGTATTGATACTGATTGCAATGTTTGCCTTGCGGCTTTTGATCTGACTCGCATTTCGATACGCTGCTCGAACTGAGGAGGATCGACTGTTGCGCTTAGCTTCTTTCACGGCGAGGGCGATGTCGGATGCAAGCGCATGCGGCTTGAGACTGACATTCAGGCGCATGTACGCGCCTCGTGGTTGTGGAAATGTGAGGTGAAAATCGATGCTTCGGGGACGCTGCGCTGAATAAAATAAACGCCTTCAGCATTACCGCCGTTCTAGCCCAAGGCATACCCGTCATATTCATGTACCGGAGCGAGCGAGCGCACGGCTGGCGTCATCTGTCGGCGGCGTCGGCAAGCGTATCCGGAAGTGTTGCAAGCTTGAGGAGGAAGGGCCCGTCGGCGGAGGAGAAGGGACGCAACTCGAGCGAGGGAAAGGGAGCGCGGTCCGCGCGCGCCTTCCGCGTCAACCGGCGGCGTGTCGAGTCTGCAGCCAGCGAGCTTTCTGCGTGGATTCAGGGGCGCCACAATGGCGGCCTCGACAGCGGCGTCACTCCTCGTGCGCTGGCGGCGCGACGTCGTTTGAATCTACATCGCTGGCGCCGGCCACTGCGACAGCGTCTTGATTATGCCGACGTCCTGCAGAGCCTCGTCGTCCGCCATGCAGCGTGCTGTGTGCCGTTGCCGCATGCTGGGCCTAGCCTGGCTGCGCCGGCTCAAGAAGTATCTCCGTCTCTCGAAAGGGATTGTCAGGCGACTTCGGCATCTTGTCAACGCGCTGCGCTCGCTCCTGCGCGACCGCTGCTTCGCCGCTCCTGCGCCGTCCGCAACAGGTATTTGAGCTCTTCGTTGCACAGCGGCTCATTGTAGTAAGCAGCGCGGTGCTTTTTCTTTTATGAGCGTTTTCAGTTCGCATGCAGTGGCGGACATGTGGCGAGATCTTGTTCGAGAGAGAATCGGAGAGTTGTTTACTTACGTTGCTGCAGCGGTGCTAGCGTTTGTCGATCGCCGGTTCCATTTCGTTATAAATGTAACGTGACATTAGCGTACGCATCGTATACTGATACTGATTTCATGGATCATGTTGTAGCTTGTGATATTTTATAGCGCGGGAGAAACCGTGTGGTGCGCGCTGATAGTTTTCGCTCAGGCTGGCAGGCATTTGCTTCGAATGCTGCGGCATGGTAGCGGCGACAGCATAATTTTCGCTCACGCAAGTTTAGGCTCGGCTCTCGTTACCCATTTTGTGCTAGTTCCACTTTGCTTTTCATTTGCTTCATTCTTGGCCATTCTGCGTAATCCGTAGGTGAGTGTTAGTGCCCAAGAGATCGTATGCGCGATGGTTCTTGCGTGCAAAAGCATCTCGTTTCTGCTACTGGACCTTCATTTTATGTTACATGTACTGTTTCGCTGCACCGCTCCTACTCCCGAGTTCCCAAATGCAGGCTTTCTGCCAGAGGCAATTCCTTGGCAGTCATTCATGAGCTGAGTTTGGTGTGTAAGCTGTGTTCGGTTTGTGTACGGAGATTTTGTTGCTGGGATTTGCCGGTCGTGTGCGGGAGGCTGGTTTGGCAGCACGTAGGACATCGCGGTCGATATGCGGGCATTGGTGGGCTTCGATTCTGTCTTGGCTATGCAGATGTGCGCTTGCATCAGTTCATGTCGGTAAATGGGGGCTGTCGCAAGTGCGCTCGCGTTATATCTGCACTGTAGCATCGACAGGCTCCTTAGTGTTTAATCTTGCCCCGAACAAAAAAAAAAGCACAATCAGCTTTGCTACGCGAAGCTTCCAGTGGCTTTCCGTTTGGTGTTCACTTTTGCCTTTTTTTTTTTGCAGTGCAGAAAGCGCTGAGAGAAGGTTGTCAGTCGTTTTAAGTTTTTCCGCACGTTGTGTAGCTGCTAGTAAGGTATAAATGAAGCGAACGTACTAATGATGGGAACAGGGAAAGGTTCCTCGCTGTGTTCTTCAGGGGCAGTGGGCTCCATCTTCCCAGGTTTTTTTATTTCCAGAAGCCTTGGCTGAGCCAAGGACTCGTTGCGGGTTCCCGAGGGCCGGGAAGGCCTTCGTGTTCGCGACGGGGCCAAGCGAAGCGAGCAGCACCAGTCGCGCGCCGGTGCTGCCGCAACGTAGTATTTTCGCTCGATCGTGCCCGCGATATTTTTAAAGGTTTCGCGTCTCGCAATTCTGGGTCGGCGGCAAGCCCCGCCGTGCCGTGGTGGTGTATGCTTTTCTTACCGCCGCCCCTGGTCGTCTTGTATTTGTATTTTCTTTTTTCCCCCTTATCCTTCTCCCGACCGGTGGCAGGGAAGACTGCGCTCTGGTGCCGCGGCCCCGTCGGCGGCGCGACGGGAGGGAGAGGGGGGGGGGGGGGGAACCTTTGGCGCCGTTCGTCTGTCGCCGACTGACCGCGGTAGCCGCCGTCACGAGCAAATGAAGGGGGGTGCGTTTGAATCGGACCGGCCGCACTTTGCAGCTGCCCTTCGAGAGGCTTTGCGATGACTCCTAATGCAGGCTCCAGCCGGACTGCCGCGAGGCGGTGCTGTGGCCGGCATTCGAAAGGGGGTTATTTGTTGGGCTTTGGCGTCCTGCGCTGCTGCTTCGCCTATGTGCGCCGTGCTTCGCAAGTTCGGTGTGTGGCAGATGGTGGGAACGTAGCAGCGAAGGCGACTCATTTTCGGTTCATTAGCGTGGCGTTTGCTGTTGTGCTACGGCTGCCTCGCAGACGTCTGAAGCGGTGGCAAGAATTGCATGATGGCAATAGGGGGGGTATGACACGATAGCGTTAATGGGTTAATGCGCATGTATGTGGAATTGGTTATTCCTACTTAACATTCATAGATCCCCTACCACTGCTGCCTGGCTCACTGGTGCAGCGTTAAACGATGCGCCACTACCCTGCGATGGCACGTACTGCTATAGGTGGGGATTGTGCGACCTAGGTTGCTCTTCCCGAGAAACCTCTTGTGAACGCTCATTAATACCACTGCCACCTGTAACAGTGGACAGGTTGTGATGACGTCACAAGGTCACGTGACCTAGGGTGCCCCCCCCCCTCCCCCAATGAAAATAGTTTGCTTCTCTAGGGATTTTTCGCTCACGGTCAACCACGCCGGCTTTTCTGCAACATGAGCCTGTCTGAATGACGGATGCTTTCGTACACCTTCTCTGGCACGATGAAATGGGTCGTCCCAAAGCAGAAAGGGGGCGCTTCCTTCATTTTGATAGACCCACCGTTGCGTACTGGAAGCACCTCGTTTCACGTTTACACCACAAATTTGTTACCGAACGTGGTGTGTGTGTGTCCTTTTTTTCTTGCTTAAAAGGGAATGTTATTTTGGTGATTTGGAAACTGTTTGCTAGATTTAATAATAATAATTGAGAGCCAGCTGCGAGCGCTTCCACAGGGGAGCCAAGCACAGAGGCTAGGAGGACATTGATGGCAGGCGCTCATGGTTTGTACGCATGGCCACAAAATGGTCCCTACTGTTGCGTTTGCTGGCCGTGCATCCTCGCAGCTATCCGCGTGAACTTGGGTGTCGTGCAGGTGCATGCTGGGATCAGTGCCTCGATCTCATCTCTCGCCCCTTACTCATCGCAGGCTACTCGGCGGCGACCACCACGACAGCGGGTGACTGCGCTGCGCCCACGGGCGGTGAAGGCTCGGACGAGCCCTGGTGCGAGATCGCCTACTGGGAGCTGGGAGACCGCGTGGGACCCATGTACGCCGTCCAGCGGCCGTGGCTGCACGTGACGTACGACGAGCGCTCGCCTCCGTCCTGCGACGCCGAGCTGAGCCTGCGCGCGCTCTCCAGCGGCGCCGCCTGCAAGGACATCGTGGCGCGCGTGCGCTCCCGCATCGGCCAGGGCCTGACCCTGCTGCGCGAGCCCGACGGCGTGTGGGTCTACAACCGCTCCGAGTACGCCGTGTTCGTCGCCTCGCCCACGCTGGACATGCCGTCGGCCCGCAACCTGACAGTATTCAAGGTGCCGCCCGGCTACTCGCTGCGCGTCTACGACTGGGAGCGCGCGCGCCTCTACCGCCAGTGCCCGCCAGTGTCGTGGGACGGGCCGCTGGCGCTCACCGCCGTGCGCATCTCCTTCGTCAAGGGATGGGGCCCCAAGTACGCGCGCCAGGTCGTGACCGCCCTGCCCTGCTCTCTCGAACTCTTCTTCCACACGCCGCCCAGGTGATGGGACGCTATGATTTTTCAAAGCTCGGCCGAGGAGCACCGCGGGGCTGCGGCCTATTTTTGATATTCTCACTGCCCCCACCCCCCCTGGCTTGTGTCGGCCGCGCTGTGATGGGTCACCGTGTGCCTGTTACCGTGGCAGCAGGGAGAGGCTTTGCTGCGGGCACGACTCGCCCGAGAGAGAGAGAAAGGCTTTCAAATGTGTGCGTGTTGTACGTGTGTGTGCGGGAGAAGTTCCTTGTAAGGCGAGTGCACCGCTCTTTCGATTTTTCACCGTTTCGCCATTCACCTGGATACACTACTGCCCGAGGACAACGAGGCACTGCCACTAACACCAACTGGAAAGTTTATATACACTGTTGCCCCCTTACCTCTCTAGCTGATTGGTTGTATGGTAGCCTTTGTGCCAGAGCAGGGCCGCTGTTCTCATAAGTGGCCCTCTTTGAGAAACCTCTGCATTCTACTACTGCCATGGCTGGTAGCAAGTGAATGATGCAATTGATTTCGCTACCATCCGTAGGTCGTGGCTAAGGGCGATAAATGAAGCATTTAGAGAGCACTGGTCTGTTTATTTCTTATTTGTAATGTTTCCTTCCTGAAAAGCTTTGACCATGGGCTTTGCTCTTATGCAATTGCCGCTGCTTTAATTCTGTGTTCACTGACAACTAAACCCTGCCTAGTGCTTAATATGACTGGATATATTTTGTCAATGCTGGTGCACCTTGCCATCGTTTACATTTATTTTTAACTAGTGTTGCAGAAATAGGAATATTCCAAATGTGTAGTTTTATTGTTCAAACACATGCTTGTCATTAAAAGCTTAAACTTGAGCCACTATGAACAGCACACCTGATATGTTTATGCAGAGACGTGTTTATCAGGCATGGAGCGCTATATAGAGACGTTGCAATCTGCTTTTGATGTCGAAGCACCAGTTCTCAGTTGCCCTGCAGCACTTGGTCCACCATTGCTTGCGATCTATACTAAGTGACAACTGTCATTGGTACTGCGGGGGAAGCTGCGAACACAAGCCATCAGCTAGCAAGCAGGCCAGTGGCGCTGGTTCACGAGCATGTGAGAACAGCACACCCGTGGAATCCATTGCCTTGCACTCATAGCTTTAACTGCAGTGCCACTGGTGGTTGTCCTCGAGCATAGATATGCTTGATTGCTATTACGTGTCCCTTTCCATGCAAAAAGATCGGTGTCAAATGAGAATTTGTGAGTCTCGCCATTGAACTTAGTGTTGCAACTAAATTCAGCTCGCAGTGTTTGTGAGCCTCTACTATAAATTCAGTGGCATATTTTCGGTCAAGTTAATGATCAAGGGCAAATGTAATGATGTATTGGCACGAGGCGATTGAATTATTATTAGTAGTAGTATTATTGACCCCTCGTATTAGGCTAAAATGCAAGAACGATATTGCTAATTCAGGCTTTGAAATTGCGCTTAGCAGGATTATGACCGTACATTCTATCGGTGTCATCTTTAAAAACTTGTTCGGTGGCCTTTGAAGGAGCCATGACCTGGGGCCATATCTTTGGAACAGTTGGCTTTCTCTACTTTTGAGCTTGTTTGAAGTTAAGAGTAGTAGCAGTTGTTAACTCAAGATCTGGGCCGTACCTCCCTTGCGTGATGACAGCCACTGTGCCAGCCAATCGCACAAGGGCAAAACCACCTGTGCCATGCATGGTGGACCAGTGTTATGTCCTGACCGGGCAGTGTTTTTCTCTCTGTATCTGGCCAGTGACAGCTGATGTAGGCGGCAAAGCTGAATGCGGCACACAAGCTGATGGAGTCTGAAATGACCGGTGTTAAGCGCCTGCGGATGTCTGGAGAACATTGTGGGGCAGGCAGAGGGTGTCATGAGTGGCCTAGGTCCTTTGGGCTGAAATCCCCGGGGAGTTCATTTGTGTGGTGTCACTGCGATGGCTGGGGACACCTATGCCATTCTCATTAGTGTTATCGTTGCCTGACTTGGCGGGCAGGCAATGGTCTTGCTTCCCTGCGTGTTATAGCCTCTTTGTTGTTGTTATCGTGGAGTGTGAAAGGTACTAGTTTTTGCCTGAAGCAGCTTCTTCCTTATGCGAGTCAGCTTATTTATTATTGTGGTTTCCCCTGAATAGGGAAGAAAGAACTGCCTGCTAAGCCTTTATAAATATATTATATATATACATATATAAAGTATATGCTTGTGATGTGTGTCTGAGCACAGCTTTCCTTTCCCATTTTATCCATGCTGTCATTTCTCCAAAGCCTCTCCCGAAAAGAAAAAAAAACAAGAGTACAAATTGCTTGTTGCATTCTCTTCTGGTGTGTGTCTGTAAGCTTTGCTGCCACTCGTGTTTTACTGCAAGGAGCTGCGTGTAAAACTGTGTAGTGTACTTTGTTGACATCTCGCCATGTTTACTGTAGCAAGTTAAAGCTTTTACTATTGCTTGTAAGCATGAAGAATGGAGTTACTTAAATCAGATGTATGTTTTCGACTCATCTCCATCCTACAAGCCCTCAAACCTCAAACCAGCTCATTCTTGCAAAATTGCTTCTCAGCATGAAAGATCTAAGTTCTTGTTAGCATAAAAAATATGGAAGTGTATAGTCTGCTGTGGGCTTTTTTTTTTTTCAATGATTTTTATTCATGGAGCACTGCCGTGGAGTGCTGCAAGAGTTCTGGTAGTTTCACCGTCTCCTTTCTGTGCAGTTTGCTGCATGTAGCACAGGGCACTGGTTACATGACATTTAATGGGCTCCCCATTATGCACAGCGCCTTGGCTCTCTACAGACCCTGTAAGCTTGACATCCACATTTAGATATGTTCATTCTGATCCACCACAGTTTGCCGAGGTTTCTGTTACGTTTGCATGCTGTTGCATATCAGGGTCACTGCTGTCTTTCCACTGCACCCACACCACGTTCACCCCACAGTGTCCATCAATCATTTCGTATTTCTGCGAGCTTTGACCAGCTGCTTTGCTGCTCACTGTAGTTTTTACCTTTTCTGGAGTGGGTGTCTACATGTTGTCCAAGATCACTTAGTGGCAGCCTCCACTGATTGTGTGGAAGCTGCACCTTGTGTCCTTTGAAGTCACTGGGCTGTGCCTCATTCGAATCACTGAAGTATGTTTCTTACCATGGGGTCAGGCGAAGAAGGCTGCTCTCTTTAGAGCAAGTTTGCTGTGTGGAAGGGAAATGCGCCAGTGGCCCTTGACACACGGGATGTTCTTGCCCTTTTCTCCACATCTTCCCACAAAGTCTTTTTGTCAAGTAAACTTAGTGCAGTTCCAAAATATGTCGCAAAAGGAGTGACGGATATATCCTTTTGTGACCTCCCCATGTCTATACTCCGTTTCATACATCAGGTGCAACGCTGTGAAAGGTACAGTAGCAGTCCGGACGGGAAAATAAAGGGAGGCGTGTTATTCCGCGCTTGTTCTGTGCCCGATTGGTCTAAGGCGCGAGAAAGGTACAGCGTGACGTCAGTAGTAAGAGTCTATTTGATCAACTTCATGACAAATGTGGCATGTAGTAAGCCTGCAGACAAAGGATTCAGTGTTTCGCTCACCACAAGGAAGGCACTACTTTTTGGTCACGGATGCAGGCAGCGCAAACAAGTGCGCTAGCTTTGACAGCGTTGCACCTGATGTATGAAACGGAGTATAGTGTCTCGACCAAGCCCACCTCTGGCGTCTTGTGCAGATGTGATGTGCCTTTTGCTGTTTCCTTTGGCGCTCAAGCTTCGAGTGCTACCTGTGTCGTCACCTCGTTTTGTTTCTCATCTCTCCTCTGAAGCCTTGCGTCGTTGGCGCATTGCCACCTTTGCCTTGCGGATCACTCGAAGGATGAGAAAGACCTTCGCGCAGCTTGTCTTCCACACTGGGTATAATACCTGCCCCGTTCGGGAGGGCCCTCGTCCCACCTTCCCGCTGCGGTCATTTGGATGTTTGCCTCACCCATCTCGCTGCCACATGGCCTC
Organism: Amblyomma americanum; assembly: GCF_052857255.1. Taxonomy (NCBI): domain Eukaryota; kingdom Metazoa; phylum Arthropoda; class Arachnida; order Ixodida; family Ixodidae; genus Amblyomma; species Amblyomma americanum. The sequence continues at coordinate 58,672,403 of NC_135502.1, forward strand.
CACATGATCTTTTCTTAGTCCCTTTTTTTCTCCTCCCTGTTTCCTTTTACGGCTTTTTTGCTGCTTTCTGTGAATGTCTTGCTGCAGTATGGCAGCTGTTGCATTGCACATCTAATGACTGTGCGCCCGGCAGGCTCTTGCTATTCTGTGCATGCGAGGAGCAGGTTTTGTAGCTTTACTTGCGTTAGTCCGAATTTTTACCCACCGAACGAGTCTTTTGAAGAGCTCCCAAATTAATGATCAAAATTTGGTTGCACAGGCGCATGCAAAACCTTGCTAAAGCTGTGGCACTGTCCTCTGTGCAGATCACTCGCTCAAACGATGCAGTGGCGATTGGTGCACATGGGGCCGAAAGATTTTCACAAATTCAAACAGGGTTGGGCTTGAGCAGCCATTTTGATGCACCTTGTCAAGTTGCACTTTTTTTGTCTGTGTGAGCTCCCTTGTGTCTTTTGTTTTGCTTTCTTTCATCATCTCCTTTGTGAATGATTAACAGAACACATGAAAAGTGCCAAAAACTGTAGTTGTAACTTTGTTGTCGTCTGCGTCTACGAGGGGGGGAGTAAGATCGGGAACTGCAGACACTGCAGCATTCTTTGTTCTGCTTGGAAAATGTCACTCCACCTCTGCCATCGCATCTGGCTTTGGCCGAAGGCTTGATGCCTTGCTTGCATCTCTGTGTGTGCATGCATGCATTTTGTGTGAAGCAAACCTGTGACTGTTCTTGGAGAAAGTGCGTTGCGCGTAAGCTCTCGTAAAAAAAAAAACTATTCCATCCACTCTTTGGTAACAAAAGAAATATATAAATATATACATATATATATATAAAGATATATATATTGATGTATAAATATAAACTTGCTGTTCAGCAGCTGTAGCTAGGCAAAGCCTGCAGAAAGTAAGTGCCTGGTCGGTCTTAAAAGAAGTGTACGCCGTGCACTGTTGCTGAGCGTGCGTGTATAAATGCACATTTCCTTGATAGTGGTATTCTGTCTCTTAGAGGATAGTTTCGTGCTGGTCTTAATCTTTTATTATTTCCTTTGAATGCACTTGTCAACATATATGGCTCTAGAAGCGCATGAGCATTTTTTTTCCCCCAACTTCTAACACATGGTATGGAACTGACAATCCAATACCGTTCTGCCTGCCTCAATGCCTTATGAATACTGTGGAAGGAAGCAAATGTTTAAAAAAATGCTGTCTGTATGTGTGTGCCTGTTTTAACTAAGTTTGCTCAAGCGTCCTAGGCTGTGCTGTATTATATCTGTTTCTCGTTTCATCGTTTCTGGAATGCAGAGGTACGATGAGAATGACTTAATGAAAGCTTTCCTTTTCTCATGCATTTTTGTACATATGTAAAGTGTAAATAATGACATTTTTTTCTAGTAGGTATGTCCTTTCTTCTTTTTTTTCCCCCCTTGTGACCGGTTTCGCTGTGAAATGCGTGGCTTTGTACAAATTCTGTCGGAAGTGTACAAAATGAAAAATGATACTTTCTACTGTAATAAAGGTACAGGTATCCTATGCCCTGTTTGGCCCGGTCTGGTTCTTCTCTGAAATAGCGAGCTGTGCGGGCACACGCTTTACTGAATTGGGCAACACCCAACATCTTGGCGAACGTGCATGCTGCAGCTGACTGGAGCCAAGTAGTGCACTGCAAAATATTAACCTACACTATGTAGAACTGGGGAAGGGGTGCCGTTGCATTGCATCAGAATCTGGATTGGCTTTCAAGGCTTCATTTAGAGATTGAAGTGCAAGAATCATCGCATGGACTTGCTACCGGCAAGTGTATAATTATTCCACACATATCGGCCGCGAACTGTTGTCAGGCTTTTAGTGTGATATTTGGAAGTCCTGTGCCCGAAGCGATATGGTGACCTGCTCCGCTGTTAGATTCTTGTTCACAGCAGCATCTCTAGCCCAGATGTTGCAGCCTCACTAGATGAAAAATTTCATCCGTTGCCCTTTCCCAGCTATTGTCTTTCTAATGCTGGCATTTTCATGTTAATCATTATTTGCTTACAGGTTTGAGGGTTACTGCATAAATAGAGGCAAAAGTGCTGAAAATTATATAAGAACCAAATTACACAAAAGTGTACAGAAAGCAGTACCAAGGTACAAAACCACAGATGGGACAACCCATTTAATATATACAGATAATAATAAGGGAGTATGGGGCGAAGTAACACCTGAGGACTTTGGTAACGCATTGACAACGGAAATCAAACGATGTGTTGAACATGTTCAAGGTGTGAAGTTATGTCACACAGCAAATATTCAATCAAGCCCTGCCACTAAATGGATTGCTTGATGAGGAAAGGTCAGTGCACATAGGGGACAAACATCACTACTGGGCTGCAAGATTGCATATGACATTTATTATATTCATTTTGAACAAATAATATGACTACATTGTTTGGCAGCAGGAAGTTATTGCGTAGTGAGAAGCGTGCGGCATTACCATTCACAAGAATATCAGGAGGAAGGATGTTCAGTGCGCATTAACGATCTGGAAGCTTGAACAAAATGCCAAAGTTTTAAAGCGCAGACAGCACTACACATTTTGTCACATAATGTGTGCAAGTGTGACTGGCAAGGGAAGAACACAGCTGGTGATGGGATAAACAAGCACATAACTGTTGGCATATCATGCAAGGCTCAATGCTGTTGATGAAAACAATCCAATGCATTTGGGAAGGCCGCTACATTGCAGTGGTACCGGATATAGATGAAACCAATAAGGTGTGGGTGGACAACTGGTTTGGAGTGCACGAGTCCACGTGGCGTGCATTTCGTAGTTGGTTTTGATTCGCATTTTTTTCGTTAATTCTGCCTCATTTCTTCTGGAATCAGCGTTACACGTTGTTGAGGAAGAGAAAGACTTTATTAAAGAACAAACGAAGTTCTTGCATGTAATGTTCTGCTAGGTGGACAAGAGCCAACTGGCTGACGTGAGCCGCCAAGGTCATCCCCGCGCGTCAGTGCAATCCCAACAGAAAAATGCTGTACGTAAGACCTAGTTAAACGGAAAATACTTCAAGACATCTCTTCTTTGGTTAGAATGATTATTTTTATTTCTTCACTATTTTTATGCACTGAGCTGGCTTGATTTTAGTCTAACACCGCAATATTGTCTTCCTTTTCTTATATTACGACAGCGGGCCTTATGGCATAAAGTATCAATTTACCCATAAAGATACACGCCGGATTCCCGAAGGAAGTCCATCAAGGTCCGGTGGTGCGGCCCAGAGATCTACGTCCCGCAGTCGACCTGAGGGCGGCCGGCATCGGAGCAGATGCTTCTGCCCGACAGGTGCCTCTGCCGGACCAGAGGTCGCTGTACCGCTCTGGACTTCGTAGAACACTCTCAAGGCTCCCTGCCCGCATGGCTTGCGCAGGCTTCGTACTCAAACGAACGGCACATTCCCTAGTCATCGGCTTAACAGTAACTTGAAATAAACCAGTCACAAAAGACAAGGGACAAGAGAAGGAGTGTACACGCCACAACTAGTCGTGTACACTCCTTCTCTTGTCCCTTGTCTTTTGTGACTGTTTTTTTTTTCAAGTTGCAATGAACCAACTGGCCCGCATTTCAACCCTTCGGCTTAACAGTACCAACGACGCGTGACAAAAAACCTGTTGACAATTTTCTGTGCCCGAGCGGGCCCGGTCGCTGCCCCCTTTGCAAGCCTATTGACGTTAGCTTCTTCGTCGGAGCTCCGAGAACACCGGGGTATGTGAAAAAACTCCCCCCCTCCCCTTCTTTTGTGGCATTCCAGCAACGTCTTCCCTGTGTGCTTTCCCGCTGGCATCGAGGCACGCGACCCCAGCGCCTCACGGCGGCTTCCCCCATCGCGGACGTTGGCACCGAAGCCAACGTGTCTGTCTCACGTCTGCAAACACGCTGACAACCGTGGAGGCTAGGTGAAAGGAAATGTACGCCGTCAATATCCAGCGCGTGAGAGTGGTCGAGTGACTGCGTGCCAGAGGCAAAAGCAGTGGCGGGTTTTCGAATACTTTTGTTGTTTTGCCTTTTCTTAGCAAAGTATTTTGTGGTGGTGGCGAAATACTTTTTGTAGCGAAAGCTACTTTGGCCACGAGCTCGCAGTTTCGCCGTGCTCGCATTCCCACCGTGGTCGCACCGCACCACGTGACCAACCGCGTGACGTACCACGTGACAACTAGACAGACTACCAGACTAACATGGACTTGCAATCAAGATTAACCAAGCTATATAGGCACCATGCAGGAGTAACTCCGGCGCGATGCGCGCGCCCCTCGCTGCGGAAAGGGCAGACCTGGTGGGAGACGCGCGCCGGCTCGCGCCGCTCAGATGCTGCAAAACTGCCCGGGAGCGCGTTGTATTCTTCCTTCGCGATCGTTGCTTTGGCGATATTCTGTGGTCACAGATCAATTGCTGCGCAGCAGTCTACAATAGCACATACTTGAGCTCCCCAGGGACAATGTTTTATACGATCCGAAGCGACGGGAACAGTGAATGGCTCTCGTCCCGACGGCCAGTGAGGCAAATCTTGTGTATTTTTCTACTTCTTTCTTCACCGTATTTTTTATCCCCTCCCCTTCAGTTCGTTGCTGTGTTTTGCTTCTTGCCCTTGGGCACCCTTCTCCTTGTGTCGTCTGCTCGGTTTCTCGTGCTTTGCTACTTGGAAACAGACGCCCAACATAAATCCAGGGCTCGTCCATGTCTCTCTGTGTGGTGTCTTCATGTTCCTGCACTGTTTATTTGTCGCTGTGTCACTCCAACTAGGCCAAATCGCCACCACTTTGCTGCAACATGCCCGAAAACTTTCCGACGGCCGCCCCAAACTGGGCGCGCGCCCGACCCAGGCGGTCGCGACTTTCCCAACGCAACTGCTCCGGCGGCCACCGGCGGCGCTGCCTGTTCGCCGAAAGTGCTGCCCCCTAGGTTCCTGCACGGTGCCCATATGCCTTAGCTTTCGCTACGTATATACCGGCATAGCCGAGCTAAGCCACTGCCTCAGGGAGGTATTCCCTGAGACCTGAGAAGTGTCTCAGGGAATGACCACCCGAACCTTTATTTCCGAACCAAAAAGCTTTGAACAACAATCTAGGTAGAGGCTCCGCCCTTAGGACGTAACATTTACAGCATCTCGGCTTTGACAAAAACCTTTAGTAGAAAAATAAGGTCTTGTGAACTGCTTCTCTGTGCGAGATCGTTTTTCGTGGAAGTTTTGTCTTTTGTCGGCGTTACTTCACTTCTTCAACTTACAGTTTGCCTTTGTCATACCCAGCCATACTGCACAAAAGCATTTTTGAGCGGGAAAAAGTTTATGAGCGCAATCTTTTCATATATTCATATCAATTCATTTCAATATTGAATTTTTTGCTATCGTCAAGGCGTTCCCCATTGGCCTTCAAGCGATGGAAACACTATAAAAGAAAGATTTTGCTACATATCAGAACAATAGACCATTACCTTAAATATTTCTATAAAGTATCTTACAATTTTCGAATTTTCAAAACTTTGGCCCTAGAATGTTGGACATGTATATTTCTGTTAATACATTTCTTCGTTTCATCATCTGCATAATCGATGTCTCCTTCATCACAACCGAATCACCACGACTGGAGAGGTCTGAGCCCCTCCGAAGAAAGGGAACGAACCATCTTTAAAATTTACTGGAGGTGTCTAATTAATGTCCGCCTCGCAGACGGGAGCGGGACTTCCAGTAGGGCGTTTCTAGGCTTTTTGAGAAAGTTTCATCCATACGTACTCCAGCAACGTCCCATGAGGATGTTTAGGACGTATGGACCATTTCGGAAACGCCTCTTGCACCGTGGGTTGTCAAGCTGAGGTCACTGCCGTAAGGTCGTTAAGGAACCACAGATAATCACACGCAGAGCAACCGTTATCAAACAAGTTGACCAGAAACGCTTTCGTGGATCACGTTTTCCTCTTTACTTCTGTTTGTGCAGCAGCTTAATTAGCTGCTGAGCTCGAGAACGTGGGTTCAATCCCGGCTGCGGCTTTCACTCCCACCTTTCTCCCTTCCCTTGCGGCGCGGTTGAGGTGTCCACCGAGAAGTGACAGTTACTGCGCTGTTCATTTTTTGTATGCCAATTTTCGGCCTATTTTAACGCTGAAGCCGCCCAGCCTCAGCTTCGGCGGCACGCACCGCAACGTCCTCACGCCGCATCACTTGTGGTTTTGTAGCACCAGGGACTGTTATCGAAGGCTTTTGCATCGCATCTGAGATAAGATACGCTACGCAGCCTGGCGCCAAGTGAGGCTCGCCTCCGACAAGACCATCAAAGTGGGACAGCTACTGCTTCTTTGCTTTCCTCAAAACCACTCTAATAACTGGTAATAACTTTAATAAATGGTAATAGCTGGTTATGGTACCAATGAAATTTGTGCGCCTACTAGAGCTGTCCCTACGACCGATTGGTATCCTGTCTATCCAGCTTTTTTTTTTTTTTTTGTAACCCTGGCGTGGCTCATTCGTTCCTCTCAGGCCTGCAGCATGCTTACATTAGCTGTTACTGGTTATTTGCGCGATACTGCTATAAAGCTTGCAACAAAAAATGGAAAACAAGAGTCATAAATAGGAAAAAAAGATTGTGACAACGCTGTATACTTCGAAGATATCACTCGTGTATTAGCTGTCTTCCTCTCCCCCCAATTTTTTTTTTCTTTCTGTAAATATATCTCCTGAAAGCTGTGTCGATTCAAGTTTGCCGAGCTTTCTGCTGCACGCCCTGTCGAGTCGCGGCATTCAGGTCCGGATGCAGAGAACTTTCTTCAACCTTGTGCTTACAGCCTTATAGCTGTCAGGCCATATTTACAGCTTAATAATAATACGTCACACATTACCGTACAGAATCCAAACAACTGCACCGATATCCGTTCCGCACATACCCGCTGCTTATTCCTGAACTTCCATGCTTAGCGGCCGTTCTACAGCTGAGGCCTTTGGCAAAGTACCGAGATTTCGGTACGTATGAAGAATTCTTGAAGGTCGTAATTAACCACAAAGGACCCACCAGGACGTTCAACACAACTATGAGGCGACCCCGGGCTGCGCATCGCCACGTTTTCTTCGATCTCTACCTCCACGTAAAGCTATTTTTCTTGCTCCTCCCTGGGCCAAGGCTTGGAGGACGGGCCACGAAGACGGTATCGGACAGAAGATCGAACCAAAAGGGAATTTTTGGCGCTAGGCGTTCGTTCGCGGCTGCAGCCGAAGCGAGCGACAGCGCGGTGGCACCGGCGGAGATTGGCCAGTGCCTGTTGTAAACCTGAAGGAAGGTAGCGTACACGCCGGCAGCGGCCGCCGATAAAGGCCCTTCTTTGACGCCGCGCGTATCTGACTGGACAGAACCAGATACCGCATCCGTCCTTTGTTCGGCAGAATGGGCGGCATTCCCAACTCGCCCCAACGTCTCCTGCACCAGTGAGTCTTTTTTCTTCTCCCCTTCGTCCCGTTCTGAAGGTGCAAACATGCTTGAGGTCGACCTCCGAGCCTGCCTGTGCGCCGTTGTTTCTGCTTGCTCGTATTCGTTTGCTTTTACTGGATGGAATGGATGCGCAAGTGCATAATTTCTTTCCTTTTTACTTTCAGTTGCCACGCGCTCCTGCATCTGCGTTCCTCAGCCCTAACAATGTCGTAACGTCCCGAACGAGTGCTCTGGCTGTCCCCATAGCGTAGCCAAGATACAGAAGTCGCAAGCATGCATAAGAAGCGCGGCGAACACCCGTGACGTCCAAGTGAGAGCCGTGCCAGCAACCGCCGGCTCGGCGTGCGCCACACGTGCGAGGAGGAAAAAGAAGGTGCCACGCGTATCGCTAATTCCCCGTGGCAACGGTGGCCGGCCGCCTCGATTGATATGTAAGGTGCGTAAGGCCAGACTTCCTCCAGAAGATACGGTCACCGACATGGTCGCCCAGCTGGAGCCGTCGCCCCTACGGCGGGGCATGGGAAAGCCGGCAGCCAGCACAGAGGTAGCAGCACGGTCGGCGCCGACTTTCCTCTGCGGAGCACGCAACGAGCCCCCCCCCCCCCCCCCCCTTTTTTTTTGTCTTTACCTTTCCCGGGTCTCTTTTTTTTTTTTTTCCCCGTGTCGCCGCACATCCGTTCTGCTAGAGGGGCGCCAGAGTTTCGGCGTAAACATCACGCTCGGCGAGCGCGACACTCCGGCGTCAATCGGCAGGTGCGCGGCCGTCGCGCACGCACCACCGCCGCGATGACGGAGGGGGGAGGGTTCGGCGCCCGCCGCCGCCGGCACAGACGGCGCCGACCGCTCGGCTCCGGGGAGTTCCTTTATTGGGCAGTGCCTCTCATTGTTCTGCCCGCGCTGTGCCTTTTGTCCAGCTGCCGCGCGGCAGCAGCGAACCGTGGGAGCCGCGGCGTCGTAGTAATGGTCAGGCCCCGCGTGCGTTCGCGCCCGGAAGTGGGTGCAACAGCCGCGAGCGCCACCGTTGACCCGGGCACCCGCCGGCGTCGTCGGTCGGTCGACCGGCTGCCGCCGCTGCCATCCCGGGCGAATGGGGACGACGTGCCTCGCCCTCCTCCTCGGCTGTTTTTGCTGCCTGCAAGGGCGCCGCCGCCGTCGTGCCCGGCGCGCAGACGCCGCGGCGGCGGCTCCCTTTCGCTTCGCGCGCTCACGACCTCGATTTTTCTCCGGCGCCGTGTTTTGTTTCAGGGCCGACTTGACGCTGGCCTAGCCGACTGCGCTTGCCTCACTCGTCGGTCGGCCATTTCGTCGTCGCGCCAGTCTGCGGGCGGCGGTGCTGGTTGCGCAGCCGCCGCGTCGTTGCTTGCGTCTGCTGGCCGTCTGTGTTTTGCTCGTTTCTTCGGCCGGCCGGCGTCGGCTGACGAGCGGCCCCCTTTCCGGTCACGCCGTTCGATCATCACCGTCGCCCCTGTTCGGCTCCTGTTATTTCGCTGGATGTTGTTCATCTCGCGACCGCGTGCACCTTAGTGGGAGGGCGCGCTGCGATTCGCCGAATTTTTGGACTTACGGCCCCGAAGCTTTTTAAACAAGCGCCATGCATGACTGGACATAAGTTGAGATTCGACTTCAAGTTGCGCTCCTTGATTTTGCTGGCAATGGTATGCGAGCGCAAGACGATGGCTTCCAGGCCTCTGTAGCTAGTCAGCGAGCGCTTAATAAGAGCACGCTTGTCAACGTCGGTCGCCTCGCACTAATGCATTTTGAAGTGTAATTAATTATCAGTTATTTGTCGTGAAAATACGAAGTTCGAAATACGAGTTGCGTTCGCATTGTAAAGCTACTACGTTGATGTAGAATGTTCAAGTGGCCACAGCTTTCATATTTGACGCTGAAGCTGTACAGTACTCACGGATTGAAATGGGACATTCGGAGCGCTAGCCTTGCAGTGCCACGCAGGCATGTGGTAAACCACAGGCCGGCTGATTGGCTACTGGAAGAAACAATTCTGCTTTGTAGATGTTCTCCCTCTCACGCCATACCACAATGCACCACCTTGGTTCCATGAGCGTCTACGGGCGGCGCTCCATGAAGCGACGGCCACGCGCTCCGAATGTCCTATTTCAATCCGTGAGTACTGTACATGCGTTTATTGCTGTCGGTAAAAGGACACTATTTTAAAAACTGCGCGCCAAATTTCCTTTCTCTCCAAATGCTTCTCTCCCCCCCTTGATCCTTTGTGGTTGCCAACTCTGTTGTGGTTTCAATTTCGGTTCGCGACTGCGTGTAACTTTTCATTCCATTCAGTTGTCTCTTCTTTTGAACGCTATTTTTATGCGGCATGCTATAAATGTGCTTTTAAAAATAGTTGGTTTTATTAAGTTTCGTTTGTTTATCTTTAAAACTAAAAGTTGGAAAAGGTGGCGCTAGCTGCTACACTAGTTCTGGCAACTGAGATCTCTCCTATTGCTTAAATCTGTCTAGGTGCGCTTATATACTCTTATGACCGACAACATGGTTTCTTTTAGCGGTCGTTAGGTGCGCGTACGGGCCATTAACGGTTCGGAATAAAATTTTCTTGCCTGACAGCTGTTTGTAGTTTGTTTTCTCTGATTAAGACCGCCTGTCGTCCCAAGAAATCATGTCTGCAATCCAGAACGCTCTGCTAAGGATTCGAAATCTAACTTGGCTTCAAGCGGTAAGCTGCATGGTCGTGTGTTGTTTAAAAGATTGCAAGCTCCATTCCAGCTTCCTGGCACCCTTGCTGCGAGCACAGGGTGGCTGAATGCAGTGTTGAGGCACCAGAAGTGCAGGCTTGGTGACAGTTCCTGTCGCCCTTTGCTTTCTGTGTAGGGTGCGTGATGGGATCCGGAGTGTTGATAGGTTTGCCTCAATTCTTTCTTGTTCATAGCTGGCAGTCGCAGCATGTGTGAGGAGCATGCAGCACATATTCTGACGTTCTCCCCTGCTTTCTAGGCCAAATGTAGCGCAACAGCAGCCCCAAAGGAGCCTGTCAAGAAAGGGCAGATTGCTAAAAGGTACCCAACATTTGTGAAGCTTGAAGCCGACAAAACATATTCATGGTGCGCTTGCGGTCTGAGCAAGAAGCAGGTAAGACGTGCAAACTTATGCTTCGTGTACCTCCTGCTGTGATCAGAAAGTAAACAGCGAGACAGGAGACGATACTAGTGCTGTCTCGTTCTGTCTCGCTGTTGATGTTCTATGAATGGAGCAACCAGTACAACTGAACTCCTGTCGCAGTCATCCCGCTTGTTGTGCTAATTGAAACCTATGCTGACACCAACCTCTCTTCGCTGCGTCAAGAAACATTGATGAAGCTACTGTAAACATTATCGAGGTGCCTCTTAAAAGCTTTCAGAGATTAAATGTGTGCCTTGTCTGATATTGAATGCCTGCATATAGTTTCCAGTGTTGAGACATCAAAATTATTGTGCATGTGTAATAATGAGAATTTTGAAAAGCCTTGGCATATACAATGTTTTGGTGCTCTTTCACATTAGACAGATAATTACGTGCTTTCAGGGAAAGTGAATTTTCTCATTTCTAGTGGTGCCTGTGTGCTGCCACTCATCTGGCACGTTAATTTCCAAGATATTTTAACTTTTGGTGTGAGCACTGAAAATCAAAAATGTTTTTATCTAATGTATCTTTCTAGCCATTCTGTGACGGCAGCCACAAGGGCAAAGAGCCTCTGATCGGGCCAGTGAAGTTCACTGTAAATGAAACCAAGAAATACCTGATCTGCAGATGCAAGCAAACCAACAACAGGCCTTTTTGTGACCTGACGCATGTCAAAACTTGTGAGTTATGCTCATTTTTGTCACAAAGTGTCGTTTTTGTACTGGGAAGGCTAGAAAATCAAGAAGTTCGAACTGCCTTAAAGAGATGCAGACGAAGAAAAAACACTCGACATGGACGGGCGTAGACTTCTAACTTTATTTTGGGAAAGCAGAGACAGTTGGATTATAGCAACTAATTGTATCATAAATAGGGCAACCAATTAGTGGACAGGACAAATGCACCCGCTGCTCTCATTAAAACTAGAATGCAAAGTGAAAAAGCGGTAATGATTTTTAACAAACATTTTAGATTTCGCATCCTTAGTAGAGTGTTCTGGATTGCAGACATGATTTCTTGGGACGACAAGTGGTCTTAATCAGAGAAAACAAACTACAAACAGCTGTCAGGCAAGAAAATTTTATTAAAAACCGTTAATGGCTCGTACGCTCACCTAACGACCGCTACAAGAAACCATGCTGTTGGCCATAAGAGTATATAAGCGCACCTAGCGATAAAAGCAATGTTAAGGGGAAAAAAAACCTGTCACGCTGGCCCAAGGAAAAATTAAGCCAGAGCAATCTGCAACTTTACCGTCATGTGACAGCTCACAAGAAACACAAAAATCCTGTCACTGCAGACATTAGTTTCTTGTGGCAAGCACACGCAAAAGCAAACCAAACGTGTCCAAATGAAGGTTTCTATGTGCAAAAGAAAGCAAATAAAGCCCAAAAATTGTAAAGGCTGTTACGGGTCGGGTAGCATGACCAGTTGTGATGCAGGTAGCGTTGTTTGGCCGGAGGAGGGATGAGGAAAGATGGAAGCTGACGTTTGGGAACGATAAACCAAACAGGTTTACTGGCACTATGAAGAACTTATTTACATATTTTACGAGAGAAAGAACAAACGGTCAAGAATTAAGAGTTCATAGCGTCGAGCGACTGGATGAGCCTTGTCGCCAAGGCCCAGAGCGTTCGTTCCTGCTCAGGATGCTTGTTAAATACACTTAGGCTCCGCCCTGTCATTACACGACGCACAGATCGGAAGAGCCACCGCACATAGCACGCGGAGCCCCGTGGGAATGGGCGAAGGGGATTCGGAGGTCCGCTGCTACTTTGGCTGAAGCTGTATGCCCATCCAAACACCGGCACTTGTCAGTCACGGTTAATTTCGGGAAGGCGCCATTTAGAGTCACGTGGATTTCAGGGTGCTTTGTGTGTAGGTAATGGAGAGCTCTGGATTAATTTAAGATGACATGGGGTTCTTTAGCATGCAGTGACATCGTGCGGCATGCAGGCACCTTTTGTGTTTCACCTCCATTGAAACGGGGCCACAAGAGCCATGTGTCATCTGGAAATATCACTACTGTATTAATTAGGTATTCAGTCTAGGCTCTTCTTGAATCTTCCAGGTGAAGTTAAAACAGTGTTGCTGGCAGCTGGTGCCTTTTCTTTCACTGCTGTTTACTTGGATATGGAAAGTAGTAGTACTACTACATATTTTTTAAAATATATATTACAGTATAACCTGCTTTTTGCTACTCATTTAGAGCTGACCATATGCTGTTCACATATTACTTCTAGAGAAACTGCTGCCTCACTGCGTTCTTGATGTAACGTGGCAGTTTCTCTCATCCCCTGCCGAAGCAGTCATACTAGGATTATATTTTAACCCTTTTGGCAAACATACTGCTTTTTGAAAGAGCTTGTTGCACCCAGCAGTGATTTTATTTCATACGAATTCAGCACTGCTGTTCATTGTGAAACTGGGGTGCTTTTTATATTGGCTAGCAAAAGCTTTAAATAATACTTCTCAAAACACCAAGTTTGGCAGCACATGCTTCGACATAATAGGCCGGTTTTACCATGTAGTTTTATTTGGGTTTTCTCGCATTGCCTTCTGGTAGAAAAAGAAGGGAGTGATTGCATATGGCCCCCAGCATCCCATTTTGTTCTCTTCTCAGGTGCATGTTACAATTTTGCAACCAGTGTTTACCTTTAGAAAATAACAGTGGGTGTTTTATGTTTTAAAGCATACCAGTTGGCTTTCTTAAGGCTTGCATTGACTTTTCAGGCAGAAAAAAATTTTTTTTAACTGCAGTGGCGAGCTGGTGAGCAGCATCTGAAAATACTGAATTCATCCAAGTGCCTTTCCTTGCATTGCAGTTATTCCAGAGTCCATGCGTACAGCTCTGAAGATCAAATTGTAGCCGTTACAGCCGCTGAAGGTGACCACGTTGTCCTCAGGAAGAAAAAGGTAGAGCCAAGTATGACTTGTAGTTTCTTTAGAAAGCCTCAATAAAATTGCTCATTTTACTCTTTGGCATTCATATTGCCATGCTTAGAGTGTTACTTCCTGCTGAATCATGACAAAGAGAGGTCTGACGAGCTGCTTTTTGTACTGCATATTTAACGCAGGCTATGTCCTGATCATTGATGTTTTTGATGATTGCATTATATATTCTCAGACCTCCCTCTCTTTGTTGCACAGCGACCCTGGTGACTCAGTGGCAATGGTGCTCGGGTGCAATTCATAAAGACGCGGGTTTGATACTGGCCACGGCGGTCAAATTTCGATGGAAGCGAAATGCTAGAGGCTCGTGTACTGTGTGATGTCTGCAGTTAAAGAACCCTAGCTGGTCGAAATTACCAGAGCCCTCCACTACAGCGTCTCTCATAGCCCGAGTCGCTTTGGGACGTTAAACCCCATAAAACATCTTAGTTGTGATAGGTTGTTTTAAAAAATTGGCAAGAGAGTTTTAAAGGATCAAATAAACATTCCGAAACTGGACCTTGGTTTTGAACTAGTGGCTTCACAGATGACCAACAATTGACATCTGCTATGATATTGGCAAAACTCTTGTGCGTGCATTGAATGGCTAAACTGGTGGCTATATGTGACAGCCCCATTCATGAAACATGTGAAATTACCAAAAGCAAGCTGTAAATTCTCTCATTGAGCATCCACCACTTTATTTTACCTCTAGACATGTTTTCGTCCTAGACATCGAGAAGCAAGAGTGACGTGCAATGGAGAGATACACGGCTGGCATGCTTATTCACTCCGGCTCCATCCTCACCGAAATAATTCACCCATCGGTGACAATTGTAGTTGGAGGATTCAGCAACTGAACACTTGACTGTGTTGTCCATGACTTGCAGTGCCAAGCCGTTTTATACTGCTCCATGTTTTCGTCAACGCCCTCACTCGGGCTTCAAGAACTATGAGTGATTTGTGGCGGACTGGTATGCTTTAGCGGGTGCACGGCTTGCATAGCCTCCACAGTGTTAAAGGGGTACAGACACAAAGGTTTAAGTGCCCCTTGTTTTGCCTTGAAAGAGGCCTACGGGCCTAGTGATCATGAAAGTGAGCTCAAAACAGTAGTGATAAGCATGAATAATTAATTAGAAACAATTTTGTACTGGCAGTTTGTCTCGGCTGGCACCAGCACTGAAGTGCACCTATACGTCATAGTCAGCCTGGACTACCTACCACATTCCTGATGAGGTCAGCATCACCAACAAGCACTTGTTGTTCCCAGGTTCAGCGACATCAAAATAACTGGGGCACCCAATGCACCTTGATGTCACTCGATTTGGGTGTAAATGCCGACCGGCACCTCGGACGACATCCAAATTTCAAATTGCGTTCCACTCAACGCCTCCAACTGAAACTTGCTGGAAGGCATCTCTGTAAAGGGGCACTAATAGAGTAGCGGTATGCGTGGGATGTTAAAGGATGCCACATCACGAATATTGTCCAGCAAGAATGCGCTTTGTAGAAGCTGAGTCATCTGTAGTCAGAATTTGAATTTCAGTGTCTTGGCGCATTTCCGTCTCCTCTCATCACTTTTTGCATGCTGGAAGGTCGGCACTCCTCCACTGGCCCCACCCTCGGGGGCGGAGCTAAGCGGCTTACTGGCCGTGGTCATGCTAGCTGCCTGACGTCTGAAAGAATTTCACCAATAGCCATCTGAGAGAAAGTCGTGAGAAAGTCGCCGGAAAGAGCTCGCCAACTTTCATGCGTGATTGTGGGTTTTCTGCTGTATGTAGATGTGTATTATTTGACTCAGGTGTTCATGACAACACAATGCATTGGGCGAGTTGATGTGCTCTCCTCAGAAGGTGTTTCAGAGCCTCTTTAAACTCCTGGAAGAAATCGTGTCGTTTGTTTGCATTCAAAGTTTTGTGTCTGTACACCTTTGACAATGTTGCAAGCTAAGTGTGAAATGGAGTACAGAGGTAAAAAAAAAAGGAAATCACTTTTTTTTTTAAAGATGAAATGATATGCCATATGGCTGCGTAATTTGGCCTGTATGGTCAGGAGACTGAGGAGTACCAATGGTAAATTTTTAGGTAAAATTCACAGACCTTGAAAACGTCGAAGTTGCCCTTTAAAGGAACACTGAGGACAAATTCAGTTAGACCCATGTTGGTTTATTACCATATTCTGACATAAAAATTACTTTCACTGAAAACAAAGCTGTTTTAAGCTAGAAAAGGTATAAAATAAAATATGTATCGCCACTACTGGCCGTTTTCACAAGCAAACTGCGGTGGCATCAAGATAGTGTATTGCTCGCAGCTTCCTATGGCTAGGCTGCACCACAAAACAGCGACTACGGACGGAGTCCTTTCCAGTCTTGACGTTACGAGTTTAGATCAAGTAGTGGAAAAACATTTAAAATTTATTTTTCCCGCAATTTCCTCAGCAATAAGTAATGAATGTGTCTTATGCTGCTCAATGAACATCAACATAGAAAGAAGTACCGTACAATTGATTTTTACTAATAAAAATTTGGGTGCTACACCTAGGTTATTCCACTGCTGGAATGCATGCCTGCTGACCCATGTTCTAAAGGAAAGGTGCATAGCCAGTTCACTTAGTTGGTGGACACCTCAAGTGGGCCAGGAACCCTTGACTAAAACACTGAGTTGCCAAGCTTTTTTTTAGTTGGCATTCCTGGTGCGCCTGAGGTGTCCACTGACAAAGTGAACTGGCTATGCGCCTTTCCTTTCCTGAAAACCAAGAGAGGTTTTAGACTGCCCTGCCCAGGCTTTTGGACTGCCATCCGAGAATCTCTTCCAGACTAACAATCTTGTGCCTTGCCAATGTCGTTATTGGAGATAGTAATTAAAAAAAAAAGTTTGCAGTTAGTACTGCTTCAAGTCGCATTCAGACTAGTACTTCAATACGCACAGATCGTTGGTAAGGATCGTAAGCATCAACGCAAAAAACGCAGGGTCTGTTAAGATGAGTGTTGCATCAAGAAGTCTGCTGCCAGCGTGGACGTTGACGATATCTGAAGTAATACTTGCAGCAACAACACACGAGAATTTTTGGAACTCCTGATAGGAAGGAAGTGGATCTGGTGTGGGTCCCGGCACACGCGGGCGTTCCAGGGAACGAGGCCGTTTATCAGTATGCTCTTTGTTGCAGTGCATGAACTTATTGATCATTGCAGTACTGTGAACTTTCAGAATGCATGTGGCATGTCGGTTGATACCTTTTTGGAGTTATCTTTTTACCTGTCATCAACCGTTGTTGAATTCAAAGGCTCCTTGTTCCTTCAGAAAAGTGGAATATGTGTTGGCTCTGGCATTGCTCCAGTGCTTTCTCAGATATTTTTAGCAAAATTTGACAGAACACTTCAGGTACTACTTCAGGACAAGCGTGTGTGCAAAGTTTTTTGGTACGTGGACGATATTTTAGTACTTTTAGAGCTTTTACCTAATGACACTCTGCCTGCAGCAGTAGACGATGTTTTGAGTGCTTTTAAAGCTTCTTCATGTGCCCTTAATTTCACTCGTGAACTCCCTAACAATCATTCTATCAGGTTCCTAGAACTGCAAATAACCTTCTTTGACGATGGTCATTTATGCTGGATGTTTTTACCTAGAAGGAAGAACGCTCTGTTACCGTTCGGTTCTGCGCACTCTAAGACTGTAAAGAGAGGGATTGCGATGAATTGTTTCCGCAATGCACTGGAAAAAAGGCTGTCACCACGCTATCAAAAGGAGCCTTGATAATTAGTTCCAATGTTTGGAAGCCACGGGGTTTCTCTAAGCATCTTTTGAAAGCAGTGGCTGAATCGCTGCTTCAGAAGGTCAAGAAAGAACGGACGAAGCGGGCTGATGGCGGAGCAACTGAACGTAAGAAACTTGAGGTCATGCCGTACGTGCATAAAGTGAGCCACAGCATCAAAAAAGTTGCGGCCAAGCAAGGAGTGAGTGGTGTTTTCTGCCCCTTGCAAGCTTTCGGGTCTGTGCTCGCGCATTTCTCGAGGAATGGCAAGGAACCACGTTCGCACAACGCAGCACGAGAACCGCTTCACGGCGTGTGTCGCTCAGGTCGTGTACAAGTTCCCCCTCGCATGCGAAAGAGTATACATAGTCCAAACAGGTCGATGTATTAATGACTGGCTGCATGAGCACCACTCCTGCCTGGGGTCTGATGACGGTGCCAACTTGCCTCGCCATTGCAATGAATGTGGGTGTTATCCACTGTTCAGCAATGTAATGATTCTTGGTAGAGGCAAGGGAAAGCAAGAGCGAGAAATATTGGAAGCATACCATATCAGTTGGTCAGGCCAAGATTGCATTAGCACAACCTCGGTGCGCTTACTTGAGAAGGAATTCGCTTTTTGAGGCCGGTCACGGTAGATGTGTATCTTGTGTGCCCTATGCGCTGTGAGTTGTGATGCGGCTGTTGCGCATGCTCTGCTGGCCTTGCTGGGACTATGTTTTGTCTTATAAATCTCAGTTGACAGTCCAGTCGTTGTGGCGTGAACACTCCTTCTCTTGTCCCTTGTCTTTTGTGACTGGTCTTTTTCAAGTTACTATGAACCAACTGGCCCGCATTTCAACCCTTCAGTATGCTCGAGGTTTTGTCAACTGAGCCGGTGAGGGGGTTCTGGACCCGGATGTTCCCAGGGGCGAGACGCTAATTACATATTAGGCCATAACCAGTTAGTACAGGGAGCTTAGAGCGAGCCTGCCTCCTCTGCACGTTTCGCTCAGCCGCGAACAGGCTACCACGTGGAGGCGGCTGCAAACGTGGTCGCAGCCAAACTCGTGGACGTATTCCAATACCTTTCCTGATTTGGTAAATACGTATTGTCAGCTGTGCGGCGATCCTGCCACCTTATCTGGTGGCAGGATCAGAATCTGGGACTGCACGGAGGATCCGCCTCCGGCAGATCTAGTCACATCTCCCACGCTTGAAAAATGGGAAGCTGCTCTCGCCAGCTCGGACCCGGACGTTCAGTCCCGGCCCACGGCAAGAGCGCAGGAGGTCGCCGACAGACTTAAACTGCCGGCTACCTGGAGGGGCTGAAGTGACCCAAGAATACCACCATCTTCCTGACAATAAAGTTTTCTCTCTCTCTCTGTCTCTCAGCCTCACTACAGCTGCTATGAATGTCCTGTAGCCTTGGTGGACAGAACCCTGGTGGACAATGGGAGTTGAAAATGCAGCCATTAAATGCATTCCCGCATTAAAGCTTGAAGACGTCGTCCTCAGTGTTTAAGGGGAGAACAGGGTTAACTGGAGAGAGATAAAAGAGGCCTTGTCCTGCAGTAGGCGTATTCATGCTGATAATGATGATGATGAAGCAGTGCAACGAATAAGGACGACAGCCAGTGCATGTGGTGCCTTTTCCTCTGTCGTCCCTTGTTCATTGCACTGCTTTGCCTCTTTTTAATCAGTAAGGACAGCTAGCCTAAACTGCCACCCAGGCAAAATTCTAAGCTACAAGCAATTTGGAGCTCTGGAAGTTTTTGGAAAACACAAAATGGGAAATAATTATGATTTCATCTCTTGTGGGATACAGGCGTCATGCATGGTGCACAATGTCTGTGAATAGCAAGCAAAGAAAAATGATCAGTCCTTTTTTTTGGTTCTAATGTCTTTAGTAGGACACATTAAAAAAAAAATGGTAAGAAAGCACCTTCACGACAGGTTGACAGTATGAGACAGCGCTTTCCTGGTTACAGACAATTCCAAGACAAATACATGCAAGGAAAAAATTTCTGGCTCCTTCGTATCTTCCAAAATGAATGTTTCTTTTCGACAAGTGACTGCCATCAGTACAGCATTACAAGATGTACAGTTATATGCTGCTGTTAACACATGTGGATTAACAATTGAGGTTTTCATTTAGTGCAGGCTTAATGTGAAAAATGGTCACATTTTTGCTTTCCTTCTGCCTTAAATAGCATACAAAGGTGCACCTTGCTGTTGCTTGATGTCTGACAAATTCAGAAAACTGACAGTAGAAGTGATAGGGTATGATTTGGCACATACGTCAAAGGCAATGAGCTTAATAATCTGTGTCTACTGTATACTATGACCTTTAACTTGCACCATAAAAGTGACTATCTGTACAGACACAACTAAAGCATATCTACAGGTGCACACACTATGTACAAGCACAAATGCAGTCTTGGTCCCTTCTGAAGTCAGAATGCATCATTAGAACTTTGCAGGCTCTCGCTGTAAGCAAACTGACTGGGATATTTTATTAGGCAATCACCTTACCTGGTCAGTATTTAAAACCTAAATTATCTTTCACATGGCTTGCAGAGGTGTGAAATTTTGCACAGTGTGAGGAGTTATATGATTGAAACTGTTGCTTGAATCGCTAAAACTCGGTTGTTTACATTTAAACTGAACTTTCAGAGTGAGCACAGCTCCCAAAGAAAGAATGGAACTAGGGAGGGTACAAATTATAAGCACATATCATTGCTGGTGCATGTTAATATTGAACACTTCGGCACAAGGACACTGTTGTCACTGTAATTGCAAAAGGCTTTAAATCAACCGACTGACTTAGTGTGGATTATTGTCCTCTGTTCTGCACATGCTTCCCTCTCCTATAGGCACAATCAAGTCTTTTGATGGCAAGATGCAATATATGTTGTGAAATTGTCCTTGCACTTGAAGTTCGGGAACATGATGAGCACAAAAACAGTTTGTTTACTGCTTCCTCTAGCGTCAATGCACAGGGTCTTGTGAACACAAACAAAAATGCACATAGGACCTTGTAGCCATGCTGTCAAGTCAAGGATCTATTCTTGGGCACCTGCTAAAACGCACTGCTGCTGCAAGTTTTGCACGGTAACGTCACTGCTGTGGGATGCCTTTGGGACACAGCTTCTCAGTTCAGGCAGTGTTAACACAAATAGTGTACATGTTGATTGTGGGCTTGGTATAGTTTACAGACACTCTCACACGGCGCTGCATGTTCATTGTTTTTAAGGCACAGTCGTTTCCTGCTACAGTGAGCATTTTCCAGTAGTTTCAGCCCTTTGCTGTGTCTGTGTGATTTGGATGAAATGGCGTTTTAAAGCACCATACTTGATGAACAGTTTCTACATTGATGTCAGAAGGCGATCTCTTGCTTTCCTGGACCTGGGTGTCATTTTCTTCATGAACACCGATGGTGGCAGGACTCCATACACGGTGGAATGCTTTGAGCTGAAGTGCCTTGTGAGCTATGGTCAAGATTTTTGTACAAAATAAAGTAGCCATAAATGTAGTGGCATGTAAAATTTGATATGAAGGCACTTCTCCATGTAGCCAGATAATTGAGCTCAACTGTCTTGCTTTACGAGAGCTTCAATGTTGGCATTCATGTCCGCTCTCATGAAGGTGCCTAAAGCAGAATTTGTGTCAAAGGAATCATTCCACTTTAAGACATGCATGCTCTGAGCATGGATTCAACAACTTCTAAATGGTGCCTTGCACTGCACTGCACCAGGTGTGAACCGCACGACCCAGTTTACAATGCCAATGCATGCTAGCGTTTCCATCCTGTTGCTCTTAAGCAGTATGATGTGGCACCTTTTTTTCCTGGAAAGGTCTGCGGACTGAGTAGGCGCACTGCTGGAAAATCTCTTGTGCAGCCTATCTATGTGCTGGGCCTTGGTCTGCCCAGCTGCATCCAGTCTGTACTTGCCACACACAAGGCACAAATTGTGATCTTGTGATCCTGCTGCTGGTCTTTTTGCACTGCAGTACTTGCAACGCTGAAGGAGATGTTCTTCAGTGACTTGTGTCTGGTCGGTCCTCCTTGGGACTTCAGAAGTTATGGTCTGAATGTATCTGTGCCCGGAAGCCATTGCGCTTGATGGTGGCTTCCTTTGGGAACTTTCCAGGTGACGTTGTCAACGTAGAGAAGTTGTTCTTGTACTGTGAGTGCGGCACATAGGTGTTGCCTTCAGCCTGCACTAGAGGTGTACCCAAGTGCTTGGGTGACAGTGGGTCGCGGCTCTGGTGGTGCTTCATGTAGCGGTGCATGGCCAGAGCTCCCACCAGTGCACCCAGGACCAGGCATGTGATGCAAGCGCCCACAAGATGCTCGGTTCGGATGCCACTGCAGCCACTGTCCCGCTGCTCCTCTAGACTGGGTGCGGCTGCAACTGCAACATAAGATCATTTTGTGTCACAGCATTTCCTTTGATTGATGAAAAGTAGAAGAAAGTACCCAAAGCCCTTTGGCAGCTATGTAATATTGAGACATTCGCAATATTATGCTGTGGACAAAGTCCCTTCAGGCACAGCAAAGACAATCATGAGATTATGACGAAAATGAAAAAATCCTGCCTCAAACTGTAAGAATTGAGCACTGAAATATCAAAGAAACGAGGATTTATAATTTTAATTTGACACTGAGAATCACATAAAAAGCCATCTTGTGAAGAAACCGACCATTATCACAGTAGTTCACCACGTGACTACATCTCGGTAAAATATTGCTTACTGTTTTAAGTGCACAGTGTTTTTTTCCTTTAGGAGTGTTCGTCATGTTCTGTTGTAGTTTACACTCTCTCCTGTGAGCCATTTGATTAAAAGCAATGCTTCCTTCACATCGTCGACCATGCAATTTCAGCTTTTGCAACTAGATGGTGCCACAGTGTTTTGAATTCCTTAGAGAGACAACCATGGTCTACTAAAACTTTTGTCAACAAGACGTAAATCACTCTGCCATAACAACTTTGGTTTTGGGAAATTGAAATGGACGCTACTCCATATACTACAAATGTCTTATTACTGTCTGGCGGGCGAGATTTATATTAGTTTTTGCTACGGTGCTTTTGGTGACCTGCAATCTCCATCGCGCTCGCTCATCATAGTTTCCAGTGTCGGGATACATAATAACTGGCGCATGCTCTTATTCCAATAAAACCGGTGCAGAGTACAGCACCTTGGACAGCAAGCTTTCCATAGGGATGAAAAAAAATGGGTCCTTAAAATTAATTGTTCTGTCCCTAAGGGTCCTCTAGCAAAGAAAAAAAATGAAAGTGACAAAATTGTACCCTTGTGTATGTTATGTTCACTCACAATCACTTACATCCATAAGTGCACGTTTCAGATCAACACAGGATGTACTGCCTTGTTTCCTTTTAGTTATTTTTTACGTACATTTCCCAGTCACTGTCTTGAATTCGAACTTTCTCAGTTATTTCAAACCTTAGTGAGGGCAATTGCTTGAAATTTCACTTAGTGTTTTAAGTGTACTAGACCAGCATGTAGCTACATTCAGTTAGACAAAGAAAATTATACTGAACCGAAGGTTGTCTCCAAAGGCAAGTTACTGGCTTGTAACCACAGTGTTTTCAAAATCAACAGTCAAAGCACTTGAGTACCAATATCGCAATGCACTGGACCGCTGAAAGTGCTCTGCTGTTTGATGCGAGTTTTTGTGGGCTTAGCTGTCAAATTCTATCCTGTAGGAAGTTTCGCTTTTTATTTTTCAGAATATTTCTTTTTGTTCTTCTTCATGGTTTGTTATTACGGATGACCCGCTTTATGGACAGTTTTGCTCCAGAACCAAAGGCACGACTATACAAAATGGCAAATTCTTCCAACTGCTGCTCTTTTTCCGGCCTGATTTAAGACTTGGCCACAGAATACAGAACTCCTCAAGATGAGCTGACTCACCCGTCTCCTGACCGGCGATGCACATGCGGCTCTCACGGGTCGATCCCCTGCACTGAATTGGGCTGGGGTCAAGAATCATGCACGTTCGGCGGCGATGCTGCTCATTGTTGTGGTCACACAGGGACCACACAGACCACTCCGTCCACTCCTCTTCCTCGGGTTCTGCAGTAAAGAGGAAGTGAGGCCTCGGTTACTGTCACTGTCAAATCTCTTTCGAATGTTTTGTTCACAGACTAACAAAAAAAAGGTTGCAGCATATTGTCCGCTGCACTAGATGAAATCTGCAGCAGGTAAGCATTTACCAGCATGATGTGTGCTGCTGGTTTAAAGTACCCCACCCTCTTAACCACCTGACCGCCAAGTGTGCTGACCCACTCCTAGGCCAAACTGGACCACATGAATGCAGGTGGCACACTGACCGCGGAAAAGCCTGCATGCAATCTTAAACTCACATTAAGGGACAGCCTTCTGTGGCTCAGCAGTAGAAGCAAAAGAGTTTGATGTGACGGCTCTCAATATCTGCTCTTCTTACACACTCATGAGCCAATCACAGAGGTCTGGAAGCTGATGGCTCATGCTCTGCAGAGCCACGGAAAGTTGTCTTGGGTATAATCGATACTATAAATACATTTTCACTTGTGTAGCTAAGAGTTGTTATAAATCAACTGAAAGGATTACCACTATGTTAAAACTGTACAGCTGTGTTGCAGTGGACTGATGACATCTTTGCATAATACAATTCAATGGGAATTCAAGCACTATAATACAATGCTACAAGAATATAGCAGTTCTTAAATAATCTGTTGTGGTGTATGCAAGATGGTTGTAAGCGTTTACAATTTGCACTTGTGCATACTGTGCAAAATACACTAAGTACTGCATTCTGTAGAGGTAACGTCACGTTTCATCAAGCTTCCTGTATTGCCAAATCAGGCTCTCAAGGAAGCCTCTGAAATGCCTGTGAAACCACCTGAAATTTTTTTCCAAACTGTTTGGGAACTATGATGGTCAAAATTCTCAGTACCGCGCTGATTGGCATCTCTTTCCTCCGTTACTGCTTGCAAATGGTCAGACTGAGCACGACAGGCCCGAGGCCACATGCAAGGCTCCACAATGCTCACCTGAAGATGGGCAAGGAAGTGTTGCATTGCAAGGCACCACTTCCATGGCACTGCCCTGGCAGGCACCTGACTCAGTGCCTGAGCCAGGCTCTCTTAGGCATGTGCGTGTGCGCGTTTTGGTGCCACCAGCTCCGCAAGTCACAGAGCATGTACTGTACTCGGACCAACAGGACCACTGGCCTTTGCCCCCGAAAGCATGGATGAATGCAGGAAGGCAGAGAGAGAGGGGAGAAAAAAAAGGATAGGGGAAACAGAGACGAAGAAGAAAGCCAACACCGCAGTCAAGCCACCAAGCAGCTCAATATCAAAGGCACGATCACTACAGATACAGCTGCACAATAGCTTCTGAGCACGATGGAAAGGCACCCTAGCTCTATGTAACTGAAGCAGTGGTTCGGTTCGATTGCATTACAGGTCGAGCAGCAAAAAAGTCGACCTTGCCGAAATAACAGTACTTTGCAACTCTGTCTCTCTCTGAAAGCATGGCTGCCAGTTATTGCATTAGCTATTCATTCCATAAGAAGCTCCTCAAGTGTTGATTCATGCACTCTTATTTTACAGTGGGTGAGCACACTGCTCACGTTTTTTTCCTTAGGCTTCTGTATCACATGAAGGCATGCACTTGACAAATGCTTTTGCACAGGTTTTCCCAGCGTTTAGGACCAATCTGAACTGTCGCTAATCCAGACACAAGTGCTACATTATGTGCATGGTCAAACAGCAAGCAAGCTTGTTTGCAGGCAACATGCATGCATTTGAAAAAAAAAAAGGCATGCATTCAGTGTGCAATGATGCCCAGAAGCAGTGGAATGCAGAAAGAAAGTCACGTGCTATCCGTGCCCTTTCAATAATAAATCATCGTAGTGCAGCCTCCTTGGCAGCAGGGAAAATGCAGTTTATTTCTCTGGATCCTCCATTGAGATGAAACTTGGCACACTACACTAAGAAAAGAAGCAGAAAGGATCTGCTTGCTGCAACTGTTTTCCTCTCAAATTCTTAATGCCTTAATGATGCATACACTAACCATTTAATTTCCAATCATAGTTGCTTTAAGTCATTATGTAGAATAGTTTATGCTGAGCTGCGACTACATCAGGTTGCAGCCTCAGTCACCAGGCTAATGTGGCCTCAGCGCTCCATATGATTAAGGCCCTTTAGCGACACAGGACTTACGTGCTCTATAAGGACTTGCATACTCCATGTAAAAACGTACATGTGTGCACACAACTTTTGTGTCTGTGTACCAGTCACACAAAGTCACTTTTGTGTGTGTGCTCATCTTCATATTTAGCGGCATGTCTGCGCCAGAAAGGTGTGTCAGTGTATAACCAACTTCCATGAACCATCATGCTTCTATCATCTCCTTTGCAACTCTCAAGCAAGCTGCAACTCTGTTGCTGGGCATGAACGATTGTTTCAGCATCATATTCAGCATTGCATGGCATGAAAGTGCACAACCAGACGAGGACGGTGAAGAAAGACAGGTGACACACAAGTGCTCCTGTGTCACCTGTCTTTCTTCACTGTCCTCGTCTGGTTGTGGTCTGTTTCATGTCATGTCATACCAACACACCCAAACTGCAACGTTAGTCAGCATTGCACTCAGGGTAATGCCATACCACAATGCAAGTCAGAAAGCACTGCCTATCGGTATGCCACAGCTTTTCTCTCCATGCTTGAGATGATGAACACCTGTGTAAATTGCATTTGCCTTATGTGTATGTAAGAATCATACTTTTGGGCATGCAGTGAGATGCAAGCTAAATGAGAATGTATATAAGGTCTAAGAGCCCAAGGCTACCTTTGGTTTTTTTTTTTTAGTACTTCAGGCCTGCAGGCCTCAAGATGATGCAAGCCTATGTTGGAGACTTGCATACTAGCAGCATACCTTTCTTTTCCCTTACATTCTAATTTTTCTACACACAATTTGTTTTCATTTCTAGTTGCTGATGTTTCACATACCGCGAGACCTTGTGAAGCTTTTAACAATGAACGGCAGCATGACGTACAGTGACAATAGCAGTTCCGTGGCTTGGTACCATTATTGTCAAGCACCCATGGCCTTTTACATAAATCTGTGGGCTCCCTGCAAAGTGTGGAGCTGAACTGTTTGATGAACATAATTGTGAGCACATGCTCTGCATGTTGTGCTCACTTGCTCTTATTAGCCTGAGCCTGGTTCGGGGGCCCTTTGAGTTTGTCCGGCATATGCTTCATGATGCTGCGTGAATATATTGAACGATGGGTAGTTGCCACCCAAGAAACACGAGCAGAAAGGGCTCCTAAACCCACACTATGATAGCTTTTAGGATGCAAGGCCTGCTTTATTCTTGCCACGCACAACACTCAAAGTGATTTTCACCTCCAGATTCGCCACAAACTTTTGATTCTCTCATGCCATACATGTTTCGAGCATAGTTCCCCAAATCTTGTACTGTTGTATATAGTTCTGCAAACTTGTACTGATTCGCTGTTTGGGCATACATTTCTCACGATCTTCATGTAGTAATGAAGGCAGTCACACTAAATCTTGGCACGACTTCCACATTCATTATTATGTACGTGCTCAATGGCATTCCATGCTGTAATCTGTTGTGTGCTCCATGTGGTGCCAGCAACCCACTGGTGACAGTGGAGGGGTGCAGTTAGTTCAAGAGATGACCAGGCACTCCCACTTACTCTGGCACTGGTGGATGTTGCAGTCTCGCTCCTCCCTGGACGGGCCCTGGCAGTTGGCACCAGTGCCGGAGGGTCGCGGGTTGTCGCACGTCCTCTCCCTGTGCTGAATGCCGCCTCCGCAAGGCACTGAGCACTGAGACCACTCACCCCACTCGGACCAGTCGCCGTCGATGTTCAGGTATGCTGTGCAAGGGGGGAAGGTGACCACACTGTCAAACAGTTTAATGTGAAAAATTGCAGCCTACCTTATTACTGAGAGTGGGTGAAAGTGTGACATGCTTTGTAGCAGGTAGCTTAGAACCATCTGGTGACATGCAAAGAAACACTGAACTTGGTAGCTCTACACTATCAGGTACTACAAAAATAATTTATTGGCAATTACACCTGTGGTAATGTGGATAATCTGTGCTAGCTTGTCCATTTTGTGCGTTTGCCATTGTTGCATTTGCTTTGACTGTTTCCATTGTTGCATTTGCTTTGGCCGTGCATGAATGGGTAACGATTGTGTTTTGCCCATGGCAGGATCATAACGAGCGCTTTATGGTGTGAGAAATGGGCTTGAGTGCCTGCTTGTGCAGCGAGTCTGTGGACAGCATCCTGAGAGCACTTGTACTATGTTCAACCTGCTGCACGTTCGTGGCTCTTGTCTCCTGCACACATGAAGAGGTCAAAGCACGGCACTCTATTTCAGCTACTTTCATGGCTCTCCTGCCACACAACTGATGTGCCACATTGCTGCTGGCAGCTTATCACAAATGCTGTGGCTGCCACTGTGCAGGCACGCAGGACGCTGTGCCATGCACTCATTTCAGGATGTAATCTTCAGCGTTTCAAAGTGCTTGGCATGGTCTTGATGAAGCCATGCACCTCATTTGATGACGAAGTTAGTGCGAGGCATTGGTTTTGTGCACGGTGTGGTCACATGATCAGGGATGCTTTTTGGCACTGAACATGACAGACATGACAAAAACACTCAGCTGCATTACAGCTGATGTCACTGGTGTACCTCTAACAGAATGTTCACAAATCTTTGCCTTTTATGGTTCTGGTGGTCACTGAATTTTCTTTTTACGCAGCAGACAAAACCGGCTTCTCTGAGAATCTTTTTAAGTGTGGTAATGGAAGTGTTGCTAATGGACAATATTTGTACTTTAATATGAACTTTCACCTCAGCTACACCACAGTCTTCTCTTGAAATCTGCAAAATGCTGCCTCTGACGATTTTGTGCTTAATACTTGGCGAGAAAAGCAACAAGGACGAATTGACTAATGTGCAAACAGCACAAGCCCAGAAGGTTATCACGGCAAGTTGCCTTACTGCGCTTGCCCACTTAGAGTGTGGAACTCCGTACCTCCTTTCAAGGATTGCTCTTTGTTTGTAACTCACCAGAGTCCATGCAGCTCTTTGCTGACTCATGGCAGTAGCGCTCCTCCTTCTTGACGCTTCCGACCCTGAGCATCGAGCTGTCGGCAACATTGGCACGGCAGGTGAATCGGAAGCGCTGCTCAAAGTATCCATCTCGCGTTGCGTTGACTCGCACCCACGCTGTCCAGTTTGAGCTCTTGCGGGTCTCTGGGCAAGCATGTGTGTTGCAAGCCCGGTAGTCAGTCTCACAGCCACCACCACAGCCCTCACGGCCACGGGGCGAATCACAGCGTCGCCGCCGCCACTGGAAGCCACCGCCACACTGTGCTGAGCACTCGCTCCACACACTCCACTCCGACCAGGTGTTCTCATGGGCTGTAGGTGTAGGTGGTGCTGCATGCAAGAAATAAGATATTTCGAAAAGAAAACAATATAAGCAACAACATAAGCAGCAATATAGACATAGACTTGAGCTGAGCAGAGGTTTAGTGATACCTGGCTCAGAAGGCATATTTACAAACTGGTGCTTCACAGGTCTTATATATACAACATAAGGACTGGCAAACAACACAAGGGTAGGATATGTATGAGCACAATATTGTACTGTCTCTCCAATTTAGTGTCTCATGCACAAGACCTCGACAGGCATAATTTCTTAAGTCTAGAAAAGGCCAAAGAAGAATTACAGCTGACAAAATTAATGTTGTAACTTCATACTTAAAGCATTAAAAACTGTTACCACCCCAACAAGAATATATCATTTAATTCCAGAGCAAAGCAATGGTTTCATAAATGTTTTTTCCCACATCATTTTACCAAAAGAGCCTGACTACGCATTGCACAAGGACAGAAATTGCATGCAAAAGGGTCCTGTTGTATGTCTTCCAAAAAGCAGCATGTGATATGCTACACTGGCTAGCATGATGCTGCACATAAAGAGACACTTAATTTGGGTGCTCATCGATGTTGCTCGTTCCTTTATGACTGCTACATGTTTTCATATGGTATACACACAAAAAAAATGAGCTTAATGTATTGTTCAAGTCACAACATTTAGTTTGTGACTAATGCAATTGCACTGTATTTGGGATGAGGGCGAAACAACAGCCACGAATTCATATCTTTAAGTAACTCGACTCAAGTTACTCCGTGAATGAAAATTTCATATTCTAGATGTAACATAGCTGCGTATTCCACCCTTGTTTAGTTCATGCCTTTGGCACCATGTCCATGCCATGTCCAATGGCAATTTCAGTGAAACAAATTAAATGAGAGGTATGTTCTATTTGCAAACAGTCCGTAGAGGGCAGGAAATGAGTGAGTAGGCAAGTGAAAAGAAGGAGAGAGAAATATTACAGACAGATATATGCAAATCCTGCTTTGCATGCTGCACAGGGGGTAATGCCGGAGAAGAGTTTGCTTGAAGCATGCCACTTTGGATGTCACTTAGCCAATATTACCAGGAATACGGGACAGCATCTAGCCAGTGCTGCTAAGTTTAGCAGCTTGTCACATTTTGTTCTGTAGCCACCCGGTCATTCCATTTCTTTCCTACGTCACGGATGATGTATTTTTGAATGTTCAAAGCCATGCACCATGTGGTGGCAGCCAGGGGAGCTAGAAGTGTTTGTCCCGAATTCCTGCTAATGAATGTGACAGTATATCAGGTTTATTTCCAAAACAACAAAAGTGCACACGCACGCCACTGCATGGCAGTGCAACAAAGATAGATTCATGTCTTATGGGACTTATGGGACTTGCTTCTTGGGAAGTGGTCTGGCCCCGGCCTATTCCGTGTATGGCTGGGGGGGAACTCTTGTGGCAAACCGAAAACTTCTTCACAGTTGCTCTGACGGATCAGCGATAAGTTCCGCCGTCAACAACGTTAAATCTGCCTTGTGCGGTAGAAGCCCATTTGTGGCCCTTTTTCATTTGGCAATATACGAGGCGTTCCAGGTAAACGAGTCTCCAATGAGTTTTGTGTTTGCGCTGGGCGCGGTATATAGGATAAGCGAATTTGCATTTGTTGCGCTCAAGCAGCACCACTGTTATGTATTGGGATTTCTTGCGCTATCTTTTAGAGCCTGAAGAAAAATTACTCGGACGGTACGTTGCTGCGAACAAGGAGTTATTTAAAAAGCGAGTCAGTTTAAACTAATAAATCGACTGTGCAATGCGAAAAAGAAAGTTAGGCAGGGTTTAATAATGGTTATACGAAAGGTCAAGTGAAAGCATTTTGGCAATGGCCCGGACCAGATTTGGAGGTCGTCATCGTGTTGGGCATGCTCACTTGTGGTTGCACGTTCAATATGGTTGGAAGCTCAGGTATGGTTGGTCCAAATCGGCCGAGGTCAAATTTAGACTGCCATCGTATCGAGCACATTGAAATTAGCCTGAAAATAGATTTTGGTCAAAATCAATGAAGGTCAAATTTCGTGGGTGGGATGGGCAACATTTCGGAAACGACCCGGGTCTAATTTGGAGACACCATCGCATTGGCCATAGTCAAAATATGCTTGTCATCTGACTTAAAGTTGTTGCTATGAAATCGTTAAGTGCAAAGGTCACTTCGATGTCATACGCATGCCGGACTGAAACTCGTTTTGCCTTGAATAGATATACTGCAGAATATGCCACACGACCTTCAGCAGTAATGAACCCATTTTACGCGCTTAGGACACTCCTTCAATTGTTAAAAACGTGGTTACATTTAGCTGGACACCTGTTCTATTTACACGGAGAAAAACGTAGGGCGAAAATTCATCCCTGCAGGAACTCCAGACTGAAAGCAGTCGCGTCTCCTTACCCAACGGAAACTGAATGGCTGTTTTCAAATGACTGGAGAAACGTCTCACATGCAGTGGTGATTATATAGTTATATCAGTGACCTCTAACGTAGTCATTACCTGGACAGGGTGGGTTTGAAGTGCAGTAAATCTGCTCCTGCTCTGGTCCCAGGCAGACACGACCACCGTGCTTGGGGCTTGGATTTCCACATGTCCTTCGACGGAACTTCACGGCCAAACCGCAGGTCCGTGAGCACGCAGACCAGCCCGACCACTCTGTCCACTGTCCATTCTCTGTTGACAGGTGGGAGAAAGAATTTGCACAGAGTTATGCTTGTAGAATCTTATTTCAAAAATGAGGAAAAGGAAGCCGCTGTTTTATTTATTCTCTGGGATAGGCATAAGCATGAAATATTAGCTATGGAGTTTAATGCCACCATACGTCAGGTAAAAAAAAAAAAAGTTGCACCATTTTGTTTGATGTTATGGCTTATTAGCTAATAGAGCTCGCCCAGTCTCTCTTTTTAACACCTCAGTTTTCTAATGCACTGAGTTCCCCACTCTTTAGGTGGTCAACTCAGTGGCATCTGTTAGAACCTTATTGTAACTTAGACAGCTCTTCAGCAGACAAGGGAAGGGAAAAGAAGGGCTCAATATGACATACATGATGGTCTAGAACCGCATGCATGAAGCTCTAGAGTCGCATAGACTTAAGTTTTGCTGCAATGTTCCATTAGGTTAAAAACCTGCCTATTAGAAGCTGAAGAATGTGACATCTATGCATTCCATGCTCAAAAGTAGTAAAAACACTCCGAGGTTAATTCACTGAGGTTGTTAAAGCGAGACGTTGTGAAATAACGGTGGTCAAAAGCAATCCAAAGCCCTCCGCGACGGCATGTCCGATGACCTGGGTGCACCTTAGGCACATGGAACTCCTTTTTCTTGTGTCACAGGTACGGACTCTTTTTAACGTCTGTTTTAGCCTGAATTTGTTATGAAGGCACATAAAACTTCTCTGAAAGGACAAGACTCCATCTGAAAAAATGGAAAACACGCTTGCCTTCATCAGATAGTCTTTTTGCCCTAAAGAACAGTTTCATATCTTTCTTAAAGCACCATTGTTACAATTCACTAATTAGACTGAAACTTGAATATGCATGCGTTGTCTGGGACCCGTTTACTAAACACAATGTCACCCGCCTAGAAAAGGTACAGAGAAAAGCTGTAAGGTTTATTTACTCTAAATTTTCCCCCTATGACTCATCCCCTGAAATAATGCAGGTTAATGGTATTCAGTGTCTTGAACAATGAAGAAAAAATTTACGTTTGGAATTTCTTTTCTTGCTTTGGAATCAAGATCTAGCTATTAACCCTTCTCCATATCTGTTGCTTTCAACGTCGAGGTATACACGCCACCATCATACTAATTCTCTGACACCGTATTTCGCACGAACAGATTTATTCGTTTTCATTTTTTCCTCGCATTGTAACTGACTGGAATGATTCTTTATTGCCGTTCGCCACACTTTGATGTTTATTTACTTTGTTATTATTGTTTTATTTGCCATTTAACCCACCCTGCTTGGACCTGTACAAGATTTTCAGTATTGTAAAGAAGAAAGAAAAGAGTTTTGAGAAGATGGAAAAAAATCCTGTATTAAGCCAATTGAAAGGCCATTGACATGGAAGGATCATGGTATGACCTATGCTAGTAGCAGTGGTTCCGTTTTGTTCATTTGGCTTTTTTTTTTCTGTAATAGGCATAAAATTGCATAGTACATGCTGGTCCAACTAAGATGTAATGTTGCTTCATGTTGGTGTGCATTTCAACCCTATAGCGTCACAAGCATTCATTCCATTATATTCTTTTCCATTTCATTCCAAGCCATACTGCAATTCCAACTGCTTTTGCAAAGTAACACTCACGTGTGCAGTTGGTGACTTCTAAAGATGAACCATCACAAGGCTTTCCACCATTTGCCGGTGCAGGGCTGTTGCACTGTCGTGACCGGCAAAGGCACCGGTCACCAGGGGTATCTTTGCCGACCTGGTCGCACTCTGCCCATGGACTCCAAATACTCCAACCTCCATCGACTGTGAGGATAGAGAATATCAGGCCTTAGCACTGGCCACGGAGCAAGACTATATGGTCTTCCTCCGTGGCACTGGCTGAGCAGTGACTAAACTTCAAACTGGACTGCAGGAGACATTACAGCTCTTCGTTAGCCTTTCCCACTCACTGTGCTTCAATGCTGAGCATCTTAAAGACCGGTCATCGCATTAAAAAAATATATTATGGCAGCGCTGAGCTCTGGAACAAGATGACATTCTAATTTTCACAGGATGCAGCATTGCCTCAATGTAGCCAGCGAAGTGCAGTAACGCGCAGTTTCCAGCTGTCTGAAAGTTATTTAAATCCAAGATTTATGGAACTGCAGCTTACCGGGTACATTGCTGTCAGGGCAGGCTGCGTGGTGCTGTTTCCAGTCAAGGCTCAGGTGGTTGAGGTGCGGCGCTGTTGTGCACGCCAGCTGGTGTTTGTTCCAGCCACAGTATGGGTCCATGGAACCCAGGCAAGACCTGAACAAGAACACATGGCATCGGTGAGGCACATGCATCCTCACCAGTTTGTAAGAATATGCATTTATTATATATGTCACAGAAAGCAACAACAATGAAGGACACAAGTTGTGAGGAATTTTACTGACCACAAAGGGTCCTGAATAAACCCTATTGCATGCCAAGGCCTTAAGATTTGGAAATGAACATTTCTGGTAATGCTATCCCTTTCGTGACGTGCCTTCTGCTTATTTCGGTGGAACAGGGCATGAGGAAATGAATAACTGGCTAGGCGCGCTTTTTACCAATGTCACTTTGAAACTGCATAGCTAGCTGCAGTAGTACAATTAACAAAAATGGGACAGCCTTTCTTACGCTCCTTCTGAAAAAGCCAGACCACTGTACAGCGTAAACCAGTTTTATGGTGACCCTGTTCATAGCAACGACATTCTCATTACTACTGTGGGGTGTTTGGCACACCTAGAGAAGTAGTTTGATGGTACTTATGAGGCTGATTGTGATACTTAAATGCATCTGCGCTGAAAGGTTAACAAAGTAGTGCTCTAATTTCAACACATTGAAAATGTTAACATTTAACAGAATGCACTAGAGGTGATGTGATGGTTTACAAAAACACCCCTTCTTGCAATGAGGCACCATGCAAAACGTTTTGTCACACAAAAATGAAAAGTGTCACAGAAGGATATGATTCCAGTCCTGTAGTAAGCACGAAAATCACAGAGTACACAAGTGTGCCCTATTATCCATCAAAACATACATATGCACTATGGCTAGTGTATAGTGCAGATGAGCACCCTATTACCTCTACCTCATGACAGGGTTATATACTACATTTTTATTAGGAAGAAAAAGAAAGGAAGGAGTAAGCCAGAACACATGTATGATTAGGCACCTTGAGGACGTCACCTTTCACCCTGTTTTCATGGTCTCTACATGATGCACTTATTGGAAATTTGTTGTTAGGGAAAGGAAGTGGTGCAGTATCTGTCTCACATCTCGGCGAACACCTGAGAACACCTGAACCACACCTGAACAGCACCACCCCATAAAGGAAGGGACAAAGGAGGGACTGAGAGAAGAAAGGAAGAAAGGTACTGTAGTGGAGGCCTCCGGAATAATTTCGACCACCTGGTGATCTTTAACCTACACTGACATCGCACAGCACACAGCAGGCGCCTTTGCATTTCGCCTCCATCGAAACGCAGCCGCCACGGTCGAGTTCAAACCCGGGTACTCCGGATCAGTAGCCAGGCACCCTAACCACTGAGCCACCGCGGTGGGTCAAGATGCACTTATTGCACTTTCAGAAAACTGCCTCATGCCTTTCTCATCGCCTTTTAAGCATTCAATGCTCAGAGGCAGCAAAGCTCAGGTTGTAAAGAGGGAACTGAACGATGAGAAAGTGAGCTTTGGAGTGAAACCAAGGGATGCGTTTGTTTTTGTGGTCATCTTTACCCCGCTTTGCCATCACCCCCAAGGACAAAACACTGCCTGCAAAATTATTTGTGCACTAAATTCCTTTTTCAGTTTTCTTGTGCAACTGTATTTTGCAGATGGCAGGAACAAAGCAGCGGGAACGTTGTCATGCAGAAAAGAAAAGTTTTCGTACTTACTCTTCACTCCTGTATTGGTCACAACGATGAACAGAGATACGAAGAACTTCCTTGTCTGTGCCCAAGTACAATGAACTCTGAAATGAGTACAAGAAACATGTAGCTTTTGTCAGTATGGCCATCAAACCCACTGAAAGCTGCGGCTTTATATCTTGAATAGCTGCTAGCTCCTGCTTTTCAGTGCTTTCCTCTGCATCTGAGCAGGGAAACGTTTGTTGCAAAGCTGAAATTTTTTATCTGCTACACGCACTAGCTTGTGAAAACTGTTTTTTCTGACAGGTGATGTTAGTGGCAAAGGTAATATATACAAATGAATATCCAGAGTTACTGGACACCACCCGTCTCAGCTATCTATGTCTCTGCCGCCCCATTTGCAGAAAAATATTGCTGAGCAGTTTTGATTCCTACCTCTTTATCTATAGTCTTAAAGAAGCCTGTTATCTTACTCAAATCAATTAAGGCCATTAAGCTGGCTGTTTCTGCTTTACTAGTTCTTGATGATGGTGATAACTATGACGACTTGTACACTGAAAGCAAACCTGTTTATCATAAATGATAAAAAAAAGAATAATATACAAATAAAAGGCTTTAACCTGTAGGTTCCAATCTTTCCTGCTTCCTTAACAACCTGCCCAAATACAGTCGAACCAGGATATACTGAACTCAAAGGGGGTCACGAAATAGTTTGATATATCAATAAATCTATATATAAAAGATAAGCTTCTCTGTAATTTGCAAGCAGGAATACATCTAACCCACACTAGTGACGCGCTTCTTGCAGCGACGTGCCACTTACCGGCATGCTTGCATCACATTGCTAGCCAGATGTTCGTAGGTCTAACCTGCCTTACATCGAAGTCGCAGTGGACGACTCTTTGGAATTAGCCACTGCCTATCACACGATTTATAATCTTAGTACCAGTGCACTATAAATAGAATAATCACTCATTAAAATTAAGCTACAGTTAGTTTCCACAACGCTTTCAACTGCAGCAAAGCCTGCCAGACAAGGGCCGCTGTTAGGCTTTGGTTTGGTAGGCATCACCGCATAACAGTGATGAGGCGTGGAAAATGAGTACAGGGGATTGAAGGCCACCCTCAAGCGCACCGCACATCCACCTTGTCACACATTTTCGTAGCACTAGCACTACCAGCAGGTGCCCAAGGCCGTGAGGCTGACCTGTTTCAGCTCATGAAAACTGATGAAAGAACATCGTTACGAGTGACACTGGCACGGGCATGGCGCGCAGTTCACATATAGAATGACCGGCGAGTTGTAGTTCAATATACCGTGCGACTTTCCTATACTTTTACACATAATTTTTAAGGGTGTTATCAGTGTGTTCGATGTAGCCAATAATTCTAAATATCCGGATTCAATATATCCAGGTTTGACTGCATGATCCCACGGCAAAGCTTTATCCGATTGATTGCTGCCACCAACATAACCCTGCACCATAATAAGACTTGTGTAGAGGGCTCTAGACACAGCAACATGGTGTGCTGTTTACATATATCTGCTTCACTCTGTGCAGCAGTGATAGTAACGCCAGAAACCCTTCATGCCAATCATCGACCAGTTAGGAATCTTATGGGCACCAGCATTTTTTGCATTATATAACTGTATACATCATAGCAGTATCAGAAAGAGGCAAAGTTTTTTTATTTAATTATTAAGTAGCAATGTCATTAAACTCTGAGAACTGTGTGCAGCGCACGTTAAAAAATTTCAAGTGGCAGAGAAAAAGAAAAACTTAAAAAGTGAGCCAGGGCTCTCCTCAAAGGGGACCCTTGATCTCTGCCTCCTTTCACTGCCTTCACCAATTCTTTCAGGATGGCTGAGACATCGATTGAGAGCGCAACTGCACTTTTCCTTTTCTCATAACTGCCTCGCTACTCTACCAGCACCTGCCACCGTAGTGCCATACAGAATAATGAAAGCTGCAGCCTTTTAGCAGATACTTAGTAGTAACTGCAGCTGAAAGTGTTTTGTTTGATGGCAACATTCATTTGAATGTCCTCAGATGCTTTCCACTACATTGTTCTTAGCATTTACACTTGAGAGGAGCAGGAACTAGAGATTTAAAGCCACCGCTAAAGAAAGTGCTGGCTAAAAGCACACGCAAATGCATAGTCTGCCTAGCTCCAGCATTCAGTGAAATGTAGTCGCCTAAGGTGGCACTTTGGCCACCTCAGAATGTGTGCAGGTGCAGTGAGTGTAGGAAGATGCATCTGTTTAGACTTTCACAATAAACTCACAGTGTCCTTCAAGAGCTTCATGGTAAATATGTGCCTTTCCCTCAATGGGAAGGGATGAACTTCTTCAATGAGACAAGTTTCGAGGAGACCCGGGATCACCACCAGCTTCTTGATGGCCCCTTCTAGTGTGGCCGCAAAGATGACATGGATGCCATCGAAGCTGTACTTGGTGGGGACCACATCAACTGTTATGTGAGTCAACCTGGAAAATAAATTTTAATAACATGTTTAGACACAGCTGACAACAAGATTTTTTCTTTTGCAACAATGTTTCACTACACATCAGAGCAGCTGTGCTCAATGGTGCAAGTACACCAAAGCAAAATAAAATTTAACTCTGTGAAGACTAAATACTAATTGCGACACAAAG
Organism: Amblyomma americanum; assembly: GCF_052857255.1. NCBI lineage: Eukaryota > Metazoa > Arthropoda > Arachnida > Ixodida > Ixodidae > Amblyomma > Amblyomma americanum. The sequence continues at coordinate 58,710,355 of NC_135502.1, forward strand.
TGTGTTTTGGTTGTCTTGCAACGTAAAGGAACTAGAACACACTAGTAATAAAATATTTAGCTTTTCTTGGTTGTCATCAAGCGTGTTAAGTGTCTTAAGTTACACAGTAGTTTATAAAACTCTCCCTGTGTTTAGCTTTGTTTAGCTCTCTCTCCCAAACAAGACAAACTTAATGTTGTCAAGCATCTTCTTTCTTGAATTTTTGGAGGACATTGTGGAGCACAGGAGGAAGCTTAATTATATCTAGTGGTTGGGCTTTTCACAGTCCAACAACAACAACAACAACAACAACAACAACAACAAAAAGATAAAATCACGCCAAATTCAGTTTTCGAAATTTGGTTATAACCAAAAAAGATCGGCATTCTTGCCATGCAATAGATAGCTAGCTGGCTGTTAAGTACGAAATACACTCAGTCAAATTCAGTAATTAACTAAGTAGGAAACCAGGGGCGTGATGCAACGATGGTATTATTCGATACACAGCACAGTTATGCGATCTGAGGTGCTGCTCTGCTAGCTTACATGCCTCTGCTGACCAGAAAATACCACCTCCTCGCCGCCTGCTAGCTAAGCACTGTTTGTTCATTATCACCACCTGCTTAAAGCATTTAGACAGTAAAGTAGGGTAACTGTGCGCGAGCGTCACGAAAAAGTGTCATGCTCTGGCTACCCCGGTGATTTAGCAGCAGTTCGATTGCTGCCATGAACACGCAGACCACGTGACGCCCCACTCTCATGCTGGACCCAGTGCGACAGCCCAATGATAACATCTCAACCTTGCACTTAGAAGTAAACTTCCACTTCAGTTTTTATCTGCCAGCTATCTCATTTGACCTGAGTTACTCTTTTAATGACTACAGCAATTTCTTCTACAAGCACAGCTCCAAGTACTAACATTTGCACGTTAATTACTGGTAAATAAACTGCTCATATTGGTGAATATGCTGAGATAGGATTTTAAGTGACTTCTGATCACACAGGATCGATACATTGAACCACCGAAAAAAAGTCAGTATAACTCATTCATCACAAATAATGTTAGCCCCCACCCCAAATAAACAAACTGAAATAATATCTGAAAAGTCCAACCCCTCATCACGTTCTATTTACATTTCCTTTTCCAAGACTACTAGTGTGTCTTGGCTGCTTACCTTTCCAACTCGCCAGTATATAAAGGCTTTCGACTTGCTGGTTGCACGGCCTCATCAGTCAACTGGTAGTTCTGAGCCGCGATGACTCGATCATTGTCCTCAACCATGCCACACTGCAAGACATGAAAAAAAATAAACAAACAAGAAGATGAAACTTCAAAGACACTTTCGCCTGTTAGCGAAACATGATGACAGAGCCTCTTTGTTCTCCTACTTTCTATTCTAGTAAGTGCAACATGTTCTTGGGGACACTGTAAATTGCAATAAACACGATCAAAGGTCGTTTTTCTTTATCTATTCTTTGCACACTTTTTTCTGGTGCTTAACATCCGCAACTGGCCGCTACATCAAAATGAGAATGAATTGCGTAGGAAACTTCCAGAAGCAGTAATTAGTAGCACGACACTGTACCTGAAACTGTTGACTGTTGGTTGTTGACCGTTCCCAAGCAGACTTTTGTGTAGACTGGTACTTCAAGGGGCCTTCGAATGCATGCTTGATGGCTGACATATTGAAGACACATATTGCTGAACCATAGATGCTGTTCCTGCAATGCGAAAAAAATAAATAAAAAAGAGAATGCACAATGTTGTATCGGTTGATGCGTAGGTTGTAAGCATTCTTTCTTGGGGATATGCAGCACACATTCTTTCCTGCTGTCTTCTACCACTACTCAGGCTGTCATATCTGGACAAAGCATTTTCTATACCCTCTTGTGCACGTAATTGTGCATGCTGATTGAGTAATGCTATGCATAAATAAACTGTAAGAGTAGTTACACGATTATCTAGTGCACTGAGGCACATAAGAGAACACAAGCCTTCTGTAATACATAGCTTTTACCTCTTTCCTTAAAAACACTTTACTTCTTTCGACAATGGTGCATCATTGATAATAAGGATAATTAAAGACGAGATAGACCAGATCTTCCAGTGCGAAGGGGCCTGCAGTTTTAGCAACATAACTTATCTATCATGAAAAGAAAAAAAAGGAAATTAAAAAAAAAAAACAGCAACGAATGACATGCACATGGTTAGCATGAGATTCTTTTTAGCCTCATAATAATAATTGCGTGGACAAGACTCCCCTCTCACATTAATTGAAATGTGATTCCAATGAAAGCTGCTTCACTAAGTATATTCACTCTTTTGCAGCATGTATGTTGACAGTGGACGAACAATAAACTTACTCTCCGGTGGTAAATGCTGCATAGAAGAGCTGCTCTTTCTCGATGTAGTGGACACTCTGAATCTCATTGTAGTAAAATGGGAATAGACCCGGTAAGGAACAGTTCAGCCGAGCCTTGAGGAATGTGGTCCAGTTCTCCTTGAGAATCACCTGGCCACCTTGATCATTCTTGCACACCCGAGCCACGCGTGAGTACACAGCCTGCGTAGTTGTGACATGCACGTCTGTGTTTGCATTCACTGCGCATAAATAAAACGCATAAAGGTTGTTGTTTTCTGAATTTTGCCTCCTGGGCTGTAACTTTTTTGTGAACTGATGCACGTTCAAATTTTGTATAACCCGAGTCCCAGTACGACTCAGGCTATGAGGGACACCATAATGCAGGGCTCCGGATAATTTCGACCACCTAGGATTTTTTAACATACATTGACATCGCACAGTACACGGGTTTCTAGCATTTTGCCCCCATCAAAATGCGACCGCCGCAATCGGGATCGAATCTGCGTCTTTCAGGTCAGCAGCTGAGCACCATAACCACTTAGCCACCGCAGTTGCGAACACATTCAAGTTTATTTATTTATTTTCGAAACACCTCACAGGCCGGTAGGGTATCGTGTAAGGGGGCCGTCAACTTCATACCCAAATAAAAGTTTGGACTGTCTCCTTTCTCTGGGGCACATCACTTTTCAGTACAACCACACCAGCAGTGCCGCACTTTTGTCACCGGTGCACTAGTTACTACATGTCACCATAAAAGAATGACTGCAGCTTCTGACAACACCAATGGTGCACTCAATTGGTGACAACATCTTCAAACGTGAAGAGTGTACCCTTCATATTTTCCTTCATCTTGGAATTTTAGAACCTCAACTTTACACTTTAACTTTTTAACTTTAACATTACAAGTGCAATAACACGAGGCAAGTGTAGTAAGGTTGGAAAACTGCCTCACTCATTCTTTCACTATCACATGTGGACATCACTAGGGGGGGGGGGGGGGGGGGACTATATTTTGGAAAGCGCTGTTTCTGAAAACAAAAACAAAAACAGCTAAAGCCCCTATGACTGTATTTAACACATTGGATGCAGAAATGAAATTCATCCTTTCTAGATTAATTTTCTTGAAGGATATTCATTGTGAAATCAAATGAATTAATGACATCCCAAGGAAAAAGTAACATTTTAGGCTGCTTTCGCAATATAGTGAAGAACCCGACAGATGGCGAGAAATGTCAGAAGTTCAGGTTCAACTCCCATATGGTAGATGCTAAAACTCAATGCAATATGCACTGCCATTGTTAAGCTCCACCTGTCACTGAGGAAAGGGTGCATTTACAAGGGGGTGGGGGTGAGGGATAAGCTAAAAATTTTTAAGAAAACCATACCGAACCCCATTTTTTCAATGATAAAAAAATCACAAGATATACATGGTTCAAACTTTGCTTTTGAAGGACACAGCTTGTTTGTACCTTCTGCTTGTTTGTATCAAGAAGGTTACGACAGACATGATTCTATATTATATATTTCATTCCTGATCAGTACACTAGCTAGCCAGTAAACGACTACACTCTGCTTTTGTTGGTAGTTATGAATGTTTCTCTGCTGCAATGTGAAGGAACATGAAATACAGCTAATACCGTCTGTGATGTTATTTATGAGAACCATTCTGCGAAATGATGGCTGCACTCACCTTGCCACAGTTCATGAATTCAACAGCAGACTCTCTATAGAAAATGTAGACAAACTCGCCAATCTCGAAGGAACCAACAAAGTTTGGCTCTGAAAGAAGAAGACGCATATTTGATTTCAACATTGCAACCACAGCAGTTATGCATATTGCAAGTCATCAGGCTATTGCCAGTTTCATGAGGCAAGGGCCACACAAAACTGGCAAGTTAGTGAATTTGCCTCTATGTATTTTTTGACTACCAATTCTCGCCTTGTTATTGAGCAGTGAATCTTTGGAGCTCATCAAAGTATCTGTAGTTCTATACTGTGTGCTTAGCACTGGGCAAATGCTTATGCATATTTATAGTGCTTATGAGCGGCAACAAAGTGTACAGTGTGTAAGACCACGAACACAGGGACTCAGGCTCATTGACATGCAAATTACCTGTCCATAGATGACTGAGGCAAAATAAAAGAAAATTCATAGTGACAAGTCAAAGTGAAACCTTGATACAGTGAAGAACAAAGTAAAAAAGTTCAAATTCACAAAATTTTTAAAGTAACAAATAACCTACTACAGCAGCTTTGAAGCTGTATCGATGTTCAGCTGTGCTATTGGAACAGGTGGTCTGCACAATCTAACAGTCCGCATCAAGGTCGCAAGAAAGGCCTTTGAGACGCACCACTCAGCCACTTGTGGTCATAGATGGGTGTCCGCAAAGAGCGTTCCCGGCCCATGATGCGGTACAGGGCGTAGTCTCTCGCCGAGAAGTCGAGTGGCGATGCAACATAGTAGTCGCCTTGCACGGTCATCAGCATGGTGCTGTTGGAGTGTGGGCTGTACGGTGCTTTGCCGATGCCATCCACTTTCTCCCTTACAGTGACTAGTGAGCTGATCTGTGTTATAAGAAAGCAAAGACAATTTCAGTGAGTCCGCACTTGTAGCTGCTACCACCAAAAACAGCTATGCAGAAAGCAGTTAGATACAGAGAGCCGAAGCTATACCCTGTCCAACTAGAACAGTGCAACGACTTGGGAGGTGGAGCTGGCAAAAGCAAATTGGGAAAGCCAGTATATATCAATGAGACCTGTTTTCCTGTGACACCTGTGTGAAGACTCACAGTGCCTGCTACAGCCCTAGGACAATCTATATGTTGCCGAAAAAGTGCAAGGTTCGGTAGGTTTCCTGACCTAAAGGAACACTGGACAACTCCAAGCAATTTTTGTTCCCAGTAAAATTCTGACTGTTAAGAATTTTTCAGCTCTGTCGGCATTTGCTCCAACCATTCCATTAATTTCCACCTCCAAATTTGGAGGTCAAAGTGGAATATATTTTCCCCTGCCCCTCAATGAAAATTTGTGATGCTGACAACATCGATAGAATTGTGAACTCCATAATTGTTGCTTGGAAGTAGATGGCAGTGTGGTCTAGTCTCAGAGATCCAGAGACAAAGTACTTGACATCATCACAGACGTCAATACCTGTCTGTGATGAACCGCTTTATGTTAAAATAGTCTCTTTGTAATTAGAATGCAGTAATTAACCGTTATGGCTAGGCCAACATCAGTTTGTTCCTGGTGTCCCTGTAAAGAGTAACTCTGGGTTTTTTTTTTTTTAAACATTTTGAGTTGATAGTCGCATCATATTCCTTAGTCCCATCTCTCTATGCCACAACAAACCATTTTTCAAAATACCAAATGGAACCATTTTAAAACTTTGATTGAAACCGAAGCAAACCAAAACCGGAACTCAGTCTGTGGCCAGGGACGATGCTTCGTGTGATGCAGTGATGACGTCGCATACATTACTTTAAAAACACTCATATGTGCGTTGGATGGCTCTAGTAGTGACTGAAAATGATGAATCCTTCCATAAAATGCCTGACACAACTTAATAAAAGCCTCAAAACTTTGTTAGTGATGCAAAGGGGAGTGCGTACTAACATGTGGGGAATGTTTGAGATGTCAAAAATGCAGTGTAACTGAGGCCATGGAAACGGCAGACTTTACAATCAATTTGCACCTGAATGAAATGTTGCATTGCTGACAAACTTGGCGGAAGTAATCATAAATGATAGAAAGAATATGGTATAGATTTGATTAGAATATGATAACCTTGAAAAAAATTCCTGGAGCTGCCCTCAGTGCTAACAGTGTGCACGAGACAGAAGTGCTTTTTTGGGTTTGCCAAGCAAAAAATATGTTGTATCGATGTACCTGAGCCTTGCTATTTTTTTTTGTTTTGCACTAGCAAAACAAACGCCTCAAAGTTTTCAAAATGTTGCAGGGCATTACAAGACAAAAGCATCACCGAAGTAAAAAGCATAGGTGATGTTATACAGCAAAAACTGTCCGTACATCCGCGCTGAACATCTAGAAGTACCTAGCAGCTAAATTGTCAACAGAAAAGCTGCTTGGCAGACATCAACAGGCCATCGTCAAGATCTGGCTGAGGAAGTAATCATTCTTGAAATGCCAGCGATCTCTTCCTTCATGCTTGAGCAGTACCAACCAACTAGCCCAACTTGCAATTCTTACTCAAATCTCTCCCTTCAAGTCTTTCTTAAGGCATGTTTGAGTTATTGCAGCCATATTTGTTTAGGAGCGAAGCATAAGGTCATCATTTCATCATTCCCTACTTCTCTTGTACAAGAAACCGTTGTATTCAGATAGACACGTATGAAGACTTACATCTCTCCAAGTGCATTCTGGAGCAAAGGCGTTGGTGCCGCAGCTGAAGAGTCGTTCTTTGTGCAAAAGCAGCACCTTTATGTAATTTCGACAGTCCTCCTGCACGCACAAAAACATACCTTGGTGAATGAAGCATGCTTTGTAGGCAATCAGCCAAGTGCGCCTAATACATCCGGTAGTTCCAGAGCAATTCAGAGAACTGTGCATATGCATTGTGCACACAATTCTCAATGTAAATTTAATAAGCAAGCTATAGGATATTATAGCTATGTATTGCTGTTGTCTACCTTAATCTTGGTCCTCATTTCTATAGAATGACACCAGGCAGAGTGCAAGAAGTAAGCACAGCAAGTGCTTGAGGAAGCAAGTCGTTAAATTTTCACAAACAGGTGGCTCTCAATACGTAAAAAAGAATTATTATCGGATAAGGTGCAAAAAAAAGGCACAGTAAAAGTTGATAATCCTTCCAGGGCTAAGCATCAACACAAGCTGTTTCAGTATTGGGCTTAGTACCTCAGTTTGGCCTTTCTGGCGACAGCTCCTCACTGCTGCATTCGACGCTGGCACAGCGACCGCCTCGAGCTTCTTTAGGTCTTCTAATGCCAGTCGGAACAGGTGGTCTCTGTGTGTGGCGGTAAGTGACGGAAACCCAGAACTTCCTGTCAGTGCAGTACACTAGCATTCCAGAAAGCATGTGAAATGTGTGACGCAAAAATGTGAACTATACTCGCGGACAGCTTTTTGTGGCTATGCTGCGGAAGCTACCGGCACGCGCCGGCAGCTTAAACGCCCATCTCTCTCCCTCGTGAGAGCGTGATAAGAGCGCACTTGTGAAAGCCTTGCTCCTCGCCCTCGTAGCTTCCACTGCATAGCCACAAAAAGCTGTTCGCGAATATAGTAAGATGTGCATTCAGTTCTTGCTTCATGAACTAAAAGTCTGGAAGGTTTTACTCCAGAAAGTTGGTGTGGTCAGCATAGCAGTCACCCCGGCTAGTGTGACAAATTTAAGGTCTCCTCAGACCTCAGGCTGCGAGTTCAATAAAATTTATTCTCTCTCAGTGTGTGTCCAGTGCACAATGAAAACTAAAGAACTACTAAGTGCAGCTTGAAGATATTTTGGACAATTAAAGAAATATGCACAATCCACAAATGACGTTTTGCATTTTGTCAATTAGACTAGGAGTTACTGAGCTTCTAATATGTGTCATTTTTGCAGTACCAGTTCTCAATAATTATCCACTAGAGCCAAAAAACATTTGGCATTAACTGAGATTAACATTTCATCTAAATGCTACAGAAGCAAAAGTATTCTGTTATGTACTCAGTTTTATTCCTCACTCTACTTGTACTTACAAAAATTAGTATTAATAATACCTACCATTGAAAATAAACAAATTTCTCTTTCTGATGAGCTAAAGTTTTTTATACATAATCGGGAGGGTCACAGTGATCACGCAAATACTGTAAAAAATGGCCCGAGAATTTCGCATCATCCAAACAAAATATCAGTCCCTTTTGAATTCAAATTATCAAGAGTTGACTTTGTATGTCCAAGTACTTACATAAAGTGGTATTAATAATACCTACCATTGAAAATAAATACATTTTGCTTTGTAATGAGCTAAAATTTGTTTTTATATCATAAGTGGAAGGATCATGTGACCATGCAAATATTGTAAAAATGGCCCCTTGTCTATGAATTCTGCATAATGCGAACAAAATTTCAGTCCCCTTCGAATTCAGATTATCGAGAATTGACTTCAAATGTCTGCTTTAACGCATAAAAGCTTGACTGCCTCGCTGTAATTTCAGTGTATGAGCACGTAAAATAGAGTGCAGGCAGATTATCAGTCTTGCACAAGCAGCACAGCTCACACCATTAATAAAAATCCACAGGAAACAAGTGTTGGACAACAGCGTCAAGCACCACTGTGATACAGAACCAGCACAAGCAAGAAATATAACATTTTCTTCAACAGCTAAGGAATGCTTTGGAAGGCTCCATCCATGGCTTTGTTTTACCGTAGCTTATTTACGTTTTTTTTATTCAATAAACAACTCCATTTTGCTGTTCAGTGCATTTCTGGCAACCTTATACGGCATCATGGAGATGGCAGAGTTGCTCATGCATGCTTATGTATGCAACGCGCAAGGACAATCAACACAATGTCACACTCTGAAAGCATGCAGAAACTAGCTGCAAGTTATGGTTGTATATTTTTTATTTCAGCTCGTCTCCATCTCACACAAAATATTGTAGCAAAATAGTGATGAAGGCAAGAGCACTGCCTGCAATGGAAGACACTCGCACCCGTATAAGGAGGGCACCATAAACAAAAGCAAAACTGTGAATCCATCGTAATTTCACATACAGAGCATTTACTTCACTGCTATAAACTTAACACTCTCCTAGCATCCTCTGGAAAGTCCTCAACAAGATAAGGCAATGGCTACAAACTATCTCTGACAAGTATTGTGAAATGCATGCTTGTCCCTGAACGGACAAAGTGTGGAGCACTAGACGGGATAAAAGAAATACTGTCAGTGAACAGCAGCAGTCAAGTATGCAGAAAAGTCCAAGCTAAACAGCTGTTCACTGAACCACTTTCTCAGAAGTTTCACAGGAAAGTGCAAAGCCTTCGATGGCCAACACTAAGTTGACATACACATCATCCGAACTGCACGTGTTGCACAGGAGTACACTAGGAACACTTGACGTCTGGTCCACAACCATGCACATGACAACCTGTGGCTGTCCTAACTCGTCGCGGACAAGCTGCGCCACACGGTTGGTGGCTTCAAAACTCCAAGCCTGCCCACTTGAGGGTCGGATATATGCAAGCCTCACATATATTGCCTGTCGAGGCAGCCGAAAAAATTGACTGTCGAGCTGGCGCAGCTCGGTGCCAAGAACGCGAGTCCTCAGTCCAGAGTCGACGTCCGCGACGATAACAGTGCCGTCCGGTCGGACATCGGAAATCAGCCCGCGGCGCCACTGTGGCTCGGGGTGCGGCAGCTTGCACACGATGGACGGGTAAGCGCACGGCCAGTCGGCGGCTAAACATTCTGCGGGCGGCATTCGCAGCCCTCCCGCTCTCTGCACGGCTGCAGATGCGTAGAATGCTGTCATGGCTTGGTGCAGGGTAGCCAATCTTTCGGAGCACTCGCCAATCAGGTTCACAACGATTGCATCAGGGCTCAAGACACCGGTGACAATAACAGGAAAGAACTCTCCATCCGCTACAGTAGGCAGCGGCTGCACGGAGCTTAGGCCGACCAAAGGTGACGTTTGGTGGACCGGCCGGGAACCATACTGTAGCAACAACGACGGCAGCTCGCCACGAAAAAGTTCAATTTTGCCGTTGCAGACACGGAAATTTAACAGGCCACGATCCTTTAAGCAGGCGTTCAAGATGTCAGTCACTGTGATCAGATGCCACTGTGGCTCGTTTCTTAGCGTATCGAGAACCGCATCGGTAGTCATGCTGCCAGCACTTGCTACCATTGATTCCAGACGACGGCGGAGGCCTTCGTACTCGTTCTCCAATGTAGGGATAACTACTTGGCGCCATGATCCTGACTCAAATTTCTCCATCACCACTGCCGTCGGGTTTGGCGAGTACCGCTTGCTGATGTGCAACACCTGTGTCGCAACTCCACGATAAACACCGGCGCACGAACGGCTTCAACCGCTGCCTTCAAGTAGTTCGCGCAGTCGGCGCAGTGGCACTGCGCATGCGTCGTTGCATTCGATTGGCTAACGCACGGATCCTGGATTGGCATGAAATTCCCATGCGTGCCTGCAGGCCCAAAGTTTGGAGGTTTAGCTAAAGTTCGGGAGATTGCAGGCATTCGCATAAGGTTGCATATATCTTGGCTAGTCAGTACGCAATTTCTGTCTGTGCCGCTCAGGGAGGAACAAAAAAAAAAAAATCTGGTGCCCGCCTGCATGACTCGAGCGACTGCAGGAACTGCGTGGTAAGCAGCATGGTAAACAGCATCAACGAGTCCATTTGCAATAGTCTTTTGCAGCCTTCAAACCTCGAAGTGCAACTCAATTACGCGTCCACAATGCTTGCTTTATTTAAGATTATATTCAGTTTGCTGTCACGGTGGCATGCGGTGGCATAATGTTCAAGTGCTTTCTCAATCGGCAGGCATGATAAAGCGGTTCTTCGGCATTGCTTTTATGTTTCGAAGCAGGTGCATGAAAAAATGCATCAGGCGCTCTGTACATGTTGCGCAGACCGAAGTGTGTGTGTGTGTGTGTGTGTGTGGGGGGGGGGGGGGGGTCATTGTGCAGGCACTGCTTGTAATATGCTGCAGCTTGAATACGTCTGCTAAGTTTGGTTCCGTAAGTGAAACGCACAAGCCGCTCCGATCGTGCGCGCGGCGGCGATATTTCCCTGCGTTTCGTGCCGGAAAAAAAAAAAAAACGATACTGCTGAAGTGACGTAGTGGCAGTAGAAAACTTTTATCAATGGGTGGTGTCTTTATTTTAAGACTCCACTGGCCTTGGCCGCCGCTCTAGCCTGCGCAACGAGTGCGCGCTGCTGATCAAGCTCCGAGCTGAGCAGAGAGGTCTCCCATTGCTCCTTCGTTCTATGTGTCGTGATGTCCGGGGATTTCGGGCCCTTACATCCCCATGTAATGTGGTATGCATCCGGCCTGTCATCGCACCGCGGGCATTCTCCTTTGTAGCGCCCGGGAAAAATGAGATGTTAAGCTTCTTATGTGGAGGGGGAAAGTGCTATCGTTGTGATCTTAGGAAATGGAGTCGTGTGTTGTAGGTGGCGGGAACTTCGGGGAGAGAGCTTGAGTCGGGGTTGGAGCCCACTCGGTTGGTACGTCCTCGAGCTAGTGCGTCCGCGACCTCGTTGCCCTCTAATCCCGCGTGACCAGGCACCCACGTTATCTGATATTTTAGGGAGGTTTTGACGCTCGTAGAGTTGGTTACTATAATAATAATAATAATAATAATAATAATAATAATAATAATAATAATAATAATAATAATAGGTTTTTGGGGAAAGGAAATGGCGCAGTATCTGTCTCATATATCGTTGGACACCTGAACCGCGCCGTAAGGGAAGGGATAAAGGAGGGAGTGAAAGAAGAAATAGGTGCCGTAGTGGAGGGCTCCGGAATAATTTCGACCACCTGGGGATCTTTAAAGTGCACTGACATCGCACAGCACACGGGCGCCTTGGCGTTTTTCCTCCATGAAAACGCAGCCGCCACGGTCGGGTTCGAACCCGGGAACTCCGGATCAGTAGTCGAGCGCCCTAACCACTGAGCCACCGCGGCGGGTGGTTGGTTACTATGCACAACAGCTTTTTGGGTATTCTGCCTGCAAGTAGGAGCCGACAGGCTGCTTGGGAGTCTGTCGTGACGTGTACACCCTGGTTACGGGTGTCGCCGTACTGGATCGCCAGCGGGATTGCTGCCACTTCTGCTTCCGTGATCGTCGTGCGTTTCGAGGAGGCGCTGACAACCTCGTTGTGGGAGGAGTTCACCACAACTACAGTCGCCCGCGTGACCTCGCTGTGTGTTGCTGCGTCGACGTACACCGTGCGGGGGCTGCATGCCGCCGTCTGCTTCGAGTAGTCTATTCTGGCTGAGCGTCTGCCCGACCCGGCTCCGCTCGACATGTTTTTGGGAATCGGGGCGACGTACACCCTCGAGCGATATGTTGTGGGGAGGTTGGTCGTGCTCTGTATGGCCGGACGCTTGCCGAGTAGCCCACCCGCTCCAGAGTCTGCCTACCGGTGTCCGTGCGAAGGAGGCGTGTACGTTGCGAGAGGAGAACAGCCTCCTGGATCTCCTCGAATGAGTTGCAGAGGCCGAGGGCCTCTAGTTTGGCGTTTGAAGTGGAGGCAGGAAGGCCCAACGCATGGTTGTATGCAGTACGTAACATGGCATTGACTTTGGCGAGTTCTTGTCGAGTTAATTCCAGGTATACGGTGGGCCGTAGGAAACGCGGCTCGCCACAAGTGCTTGGACGAGGCGTAGCGTGTCCTTCTCCCGCATGCCTGTCCGGTTGCGTGCCACTCTTCTGATCATTTTGGCGACTTGCTCTGCTGTGGTGAATAGTAGCTTGATAGCGTGGGTGGCTTTTCCATTACTCTGGAGCCATAAGCCAAGGATGCGGATCTGTCGGGTCTCCCGGACGGGGACGCCGTGTAGGAGGATTTGTATGTCTCCTGGAGACTTGTAGTTGCGTCCTTCTATGCGGGTGATCTCTGACTTTTCCAGCGCTTTGACCGCCAGAGGGCCTTTGGTAGGCCACATGGTTATGTCGTCGGCGCACAGTGTAAATCCTATGTTCGGTACTGTTTGAAGGCTTCGGGCCATGGCTGTGTAGAAAAGGCGAGGGGAGATGATCGAACCCTGCGGCGAGCCTTTGTGCGGCATGTCCTGGGGTTCCGAGCGTGTGCCTCCTATGCCGATCGTAGCTGTTCTGTTGGATAGGAAATTTCGGACATAGCGGAAGACGCGTTCCCCGTCAAGTTTGAAGGCGAGCCGAGGTTTTGCAATCTCTGAACCGACATCGATCGCAGTTCGAGATATCAAACTTAAAAAAAAGGCTCGTTTCAAAGCTTTTTTTATGTTGTCTTTCCCACGTTGCACATTATTAAAATGGCGTCGCTTGAATGTTTCTTATGAAGACTGCAGCGCCCGCATCATAACGAACCAACTCACCCAATCAGCTACCCTCATCACCTCGAATGTTTAGTGCAGCAAATACTGACGCAGTTCAAGTGTTTAATGGAGTAGCTGTTGACGTCATTCCCGTAACTAGGGTGGCTACCTGTAACAATACCATGCGTAGCGGCGCCATTTTATCAATGTGCAACGCGGGAAAGCCAAACTTAAAGAGATTTCAAAGCGTATTTTTCACGTTTGATATCTGTAACCACAATGCCGGTTAAGAAATCTTGAAGACTGAATTCGCCTTACATGTTGACGGCCTTGAATTTCGCGGTATTATCTAGCGCTGTAAAACCAGAAAATAAAAGTTTATTAGTTAACTTTAGTAAATTATTCTTGCTCTACAATCCACCTGCACAGACCGTGTCTACCTACGCATCTTTCACGGCTTTTAAAACAAGCATATGTGGAGACTAAGAAATGAAACACTCATTAATTTATTTCATAATCAATATTAAAACACGCGACGTTTTGCCGATATAACTGCGTTTGAAGAGCATTAAATAGCTGGGCTTTGCAGTGAGATACCGTATCAGAAGGGATATAGTTTTCAGCATTCTGGAAACATCCGTCACCCACACGGACGCTCGTACCTTGCTCCGACGATCAGCTGGTATCTGTGAATGTCGAACAGCAGTTCTGTGTAGTATCCCGTGTCCCCGTACGTGAACCGCAGCATCTTTCCGTCTAGGTCTGGAAGGAAGAAAAAGAAATGTAAGGTGGCTTGTAAGCGTTTTACTGCGGTACTGCTTGTGTCATAGCCAAGCACCATTGTGGGTATGCGCGCCAGTCTGTTTCGAGGGCAACAGCAAGTAGTACTGCTTGCATCACTGCTCTATGTGTTGTGGTCATGTTCTGTTACCACGTCAGCAATATTCTCTTCTTCTGAGTGCCGAACCCGGAACTATTTTTCAACATGTGGCCTGCGTATCCACAAACCCACCCTCATCTCCACAAACTTCACCTCGAACACCCAACACTGTAACCTGACACATGCTCATGGTGCCAGGCCCGCCCAACACTCTTCCACATTTCGTGGAGATGCGGGGCGAAACCGAACCAGACGCCCTACACGTCATTTGAGCGGTGGGAGGCGATCGTATCGAGGACCAAAGGACCCTCATAAAACGGGTCCGTCTGGCCCACGAGCCTCTAGGAACATTCCCTTGATTTTAATCAATAAATTTTACCTACCTACCTGTCTACGCGGCCCGCGGTTGTTATTTCCCTTGGGGCTGCGTTCTTCGCTGCATAAAACTTTCAATTAGAATAGCAGAAGGTATTGTTGCCTAAAGTTTCGCTATCTTCATATTCATTTTACAGCCTATATAAGCCCATTGTTCATTCCCATTTAAAATCCCATTTAAAACCTTTTTATTTCCTCCTCGTAAAGTCCGTTTCCATTAGTAAATACCACTTCGCTGAGAAAGCCTGGAAGCACGAAGGAACATTCATGCGCTGGAACGAATATCAGCTGACTGGGTAGTGAGGCAAAGGAGGAATATTTTTTTGTTTGTTTCGCGGATCCGTGCCCCGTAAACCTTGTGTTCATGACTGTACGTACTACGTTTTGTAAATGCGATGCACGATACGGGCTCGGACCCACCACGGCGCATGCGCGCCGAGCAGCGTAACAGGACCGTGTATGCGGTGCGGCTACAACTCGCTCCGATCGAGCTCGTCTTGTGTTCGCCTTCAGCCGGCTCTGCGCACGTTGCCGCATCGGTGCGTATACGATGCGCATCCGAACTTGTTCCTGGTCCCACGTGCGCAATGGCCACGTGCGACGCATGTCAACTAGCCGTGATCACCGCGTTTGCTCGCGCGGTCCACCGAACACAAAAGGATCCGCATTAACTGCCTACTCATTCTGTTTCGCGGGCCATTCGGAACAGAGCGGATCGGGTCGGCGCCTAGCGAGCGCGCTTGTGCTGCGGTCTCACGCTGCGCGAGCTTCTTGACGATTGCGCTAAGTGCCCCGGAAGAAGGGCGATCACGTGCCCGAAACAACGGGAACCAAAAGCGAGAGGCGCATGGGGTCGCAGGTTCGACTCTCTCCCGCCGCCCGCGAATCGCGAGCGCGCGGGGACAAATTTCGCGCTTGAGGAAGCGCGCTCTTGAGCAAATGCTCGAGCCTCGCGGACGCCTCTCCCGGAACGGCGCGCGCGCTATCGTTTACTGCGCGCGCGACGAAAACAATCGCGCGTTTCGTCGTTATCGTCCGTGGCGTGGAACGACCCGCATCCCGAAGAAGACGAGGGGGAGGAGGATGGGGAAGGCGCGTGTTTCGCCAGCGCCCTCCCTCGCTTCTGTCTAATTAGCGGGGCGCCAAAGAGCGCGTGGAGGCCGCCCGCGTAAGTGAAACGTATCCGATATACTTACCTGGCCCTCCGTCTTCCCGCACCGCGTGTTGTATGTTGGGCGAATGCATTAGTAGCGCTGGGGGCGTGTTCTCTTTTTAAACTGATCGTCCAGCAAGCCTGCGCTTGGCTTCGGTCTTGCAAGTTGCCGGACAGCGACGCGCTTGAACGAAGGAGTATGCATACGTTGCGAGTTCTATATATATATATATATATATATATATATATATATATATATATATATATATATATATATATATATATATATATATATATATATATATTCTATGATGCGAAGCGAAATCTGAGACTGTCCCGCTCGTGGCGGACTTTGAGTGGTCCGCGAGCCCGTGCTCTTTATGCAATGCCGCAAAAGCTCACGCTGTGAGCGAAAGTCGTTAGAAAGCGGTGGCCGAAAGCAATTAGCAATAATCAGCCGGAATTGTTGCCTCTGTTGGCCGACCCGGTGCTGCATGGCTGCGAACTCTGTGTTAAGCTTGCAGGAGCGACGAAGCTCGTCCGTGTCCGTACTCTGGTCGCAATCCACGGTTGATGTATGAATCGCGCGAGGAGATACTGACAGACGTATAAACGAGAGAGAGAGAGAGAGAGGGAACGCTATACTTGCCTTTCTCCGAGACTGTGATGTGTGCCGACGCTGCCAGGAACGCGGCGCACAGCAACAGAGTGGCGACCGCGAGGTGCCTGACGAGGCCATGGTGTCTGTGGTGCTGGAATGCCGGCTCTGTCCTCATGGTTCCCCGGATGACGTCACTGTACTGTCCGGACCGAGTGGCGAGACCTCGACCAACTCCTTCGCGGTGCTCTTGCAGCCGCCGCCATCTTGACCAGCAACTCTGCAACGGGGACGAGAGACGCGAGCACTCAGAACGGGCTGCGTGCGAAGAAAGGCATCTGTATTACTCCGATGTCTGACGAGGACAACTGCACGCGGTCCTCGAAGGACAGCGTTACGCCCAGCAGATAGCATCAACACAGCCGCAAACTTGAGTTGCGACGCGTGACTCGTGACACGCAGGTGGTACAGACCGTGCCGTGATCGCCTCAGGGATGCTCCCCAACTCTCAGCCACCCAATACTGAAAGTATCCATATGCACACAAACTTGCCATACCCGTTAGCAGCGCAGAAACACCGTCGTGACGCGGGAGCCACACCTTTCTCGGCAGCCTACGCGTCGACTTTATATGGCGGGCTATCCTCTAACTTACCCCCACCTGAAAGCAAAATAAGGTTGTCACCGAGTGTCCCTCGCTTGGGAGAAAGCGTTCAGCACCCGAGGCCCAGCTGCGACCCGTCAACCCGTTCGGCGGTAGCTGCGTTTATAATACGGCCACTTCATTCTCCCACACCGGCGGATGTCAGCAGCGCTGCTGCGGTGCACGCGCGCGAATGTCACGCCCAAAAAAAGCCGAGATCCGAGTCGCGCGTACGTACGCTATACCACCAGGAACAGCCCGTTCACACGGAAGTGCTCCGAAGGAGGGAGACGAAAACAAAGAGAGAACAGCTTTCCGGGCCCGTTTTGTGTGCCAGTGAGTATGCGTCGCCAGCTGAACAATCGCTCGTGAGTGGAGAACAGAAGGTTGGGGGGGGGGGGGGGGGGGGGGGGACGCCCGAAGCCGCGTCTGTGGGAAATCACGAACGGCGCGACGTGTCGTTTATTGGTGCACGCTGATGTATTGGTCGTAATGGCGCGCCGTCGTAAATGTAAACGCTGCCAAAAACACAGGAGAGCTGAGTGCCCGCAACGGAAGCCGTCACGTCTGTGCCGCGCTGAGCGCGACGCATCTCTCTCTCTCTCTCTCTCTCTCTCTCTTTCCCATTCTCCCCTCCCCTGCTCGCCTCCGCCAGCGTCAAGAGGCAGCGCAGCCAACGAGCGAAGTATTCGCATCCCGCTAACACGGCCTGTCGTGGCAGGTGCGTAGCGTGAGTCTCGCGAGTGTCACCCACGTAAGCCTCCCTATATGGTTTAGCCGCTGACGCGCTGCCCCCTGTTCGTGGATCTGGTAGACACCGGGAGCCGCTCCAGGCATCCAGGCAAAGCGGCGTACGCCAGGCAACCGGCCGGCCTCGTGCGAACACTCGTCGCGTGGATGATGAATCCGATTGCTCCCTGGCTGCGAACAGAGGCGGACGCTTTGTGACCTCGCCGACCGTGATGGGCAGTCGAGCGAGAGGCTCTGCCCGGATGTCATACTCTGATGCGACTGCTTTAAGACCAGGATCTCCTCTCATTCTCCGTGGTCCGGTTTGTGGCTATTCTCCGGGACGCCCGAAAGGAAGTGTCGGTAGCGACTACGCGGGCCTATTTATAATGACGTCAAGTGCCTGGTAGCTTTGCTAAAAAAAAAAGGAAAAAAATGGGTGGGGGGATGCTGCGAGTGGCAACTGCGCAAGTTAGGGTACCTGACCTTCTGATTCTTTGTTTAACACGTTACGAAACAACAGACAGCCGAAGTAAATTGGCGTACGTAGTAGAGAGGTGACATCGGGCGACGATGCTTCCTTAGTTTACCTCTTGCTTTGCTCTGTGCTAGCGGACGTACAAAGACCACGCAGGGACGGCAGTTTCATTTGAACTATCCAACCGGAACCTTTTCTGGTGGCTATTGGCGTCCGTGCTGCCTTCTTGCTTTTAATTTCCTCCTCCTTTCCTTCTTCCTTTCTTTCACGGCGCTAAATAAACGAAGCGGCTGTAAGTGAGAACACGCTGACTACCAAGGTTGAGCACTGACCTTGAAGTGTTCTGTGCCAATAAATTTTTACGTATCGCACCGCGAAGATAAATTTGCCCGTGCGGTACGGCGTTTTCAAGGTGGCCTCTTCAATTCAGTTGCTGTTTTTCAGAGTTCTAAGGCCAAGTATGGTCAAGTTACCGACACTTCTGACAGATACTCTCGGCTTGCATGTGCGCTGCTGACACGCCAGTTTAAGGCTACGCTTTCGACTTGTCAACCAAGAATGGGCATTTTGTACGAAATAATTTTTATATTACATCTGGACAACTTCGCTGAGCTTTTGTGCTCATTAGCGCCGTTTAAAATCGAGTAAAACTTTTGACTAACTTGCAGGCGTTGCTGTCATCGCGACGTACGCATTATAACGTCAACGAAGTAACAATGGCATCAACCATTTGCTGGCATATCTCGTGCGCGTGTGGCACGGGTGTGGCTCCTCCTCCTCATGTCTTTTGAATGCTTCTGTCTTCTTCGAAAGAGAAGGAAGCTTTATTATACCGGCTGGCCACGGCGCTCGCGTCGAGACCGAGCGGGTGCATGCCTGTATAGCGCCGAGAACGCGCGGCCCGCGAAGCCAGCCGTCGGCCCACACGAAGCCAGTTTTCGTCAAGGCCGACTTCGTTTCCGCTCGGTTTTGCCCCATTTTCGCCCAACACGGCTACCGGGGTCCCCGCACGCGCAACGCAAAGGGGGATACAACTGCCGACGCGTGCGCCAGAATAAAGTCGTCCCGGCGCACTCCTTGCGGCGAGCTCGCCGTTTGCACGCACAGCCATCGCGGCCGCGCCTTCGGGCGTTTGAAAAAAAGCTTTTTTTTTTTTTTTTGCGCCAAAGTCAACAGACTCAGCACAGATGAATAGCACGAGCGTTAGACATCAACTAAATAGGTGCTGTGCGTGTCTTTGAACTTCGACTATGCCTTCAAACGCTAGAAGCAAACTAGCCCAACTGTCTGTATTGTTTTCTGGTATATTGGGCCCTGTTCTCCCTTTAATGTGCGTATGCTTGCAAATAAATGCTAGTCCTGTTTGTCGGTGGTCTTGTTTTGAGCGCTCAAAAGCAATATGTCTTCTGGCGCTTGAAACTACGTAACCCCGCTAGCGCCGTCCGGTACAGCTCATCGCGAGGTTCAGCGCGTCGTTATAGTTTCACAGCGGCTGAGCATGCATTTGGTTGGGCTCGCGGGGCATCCTGTTCCGTCGGAGCGCGGTATACAGTGTGCGGCTGAAAAAGGCGTTACTTTGCCGCGTTTTGCTTAGTTGCCTTCTAGCTTTTGATCGGCATCTAGCACGCGCGGCACTGTCGGCTACGAAGGCCTCCCAGGAACTGTCCCGTTCCTTGAGCGCGCCGTGCCTGCGCAACAGGCTGTGGCTGCGAAGTCACTGCTTCCTATCCACACTTCGCTTCTAACTCTGATCTGTATTCCATATTACAGTTATATCCCATCCCCTCTTCCCTTTCCCCCGGTGCAGGGTAGCAAACCTCCCTGCCCTGTAATGCCGTAGCACTAGAAGCCCCGTGGTGAGAGGTTATTGTTAGGGGGAATCGGATGCCGAAGAAGCTCCATGGGGCCAAAACGCTTCGTCGGTCATAAAGTTCGCCCATTGGCTGAAGGAAAGTGACGTCAATAGACGGAAGCATACCCATTGGCCGAAGGAAAGTGACGTCACCAGAAGGGAACATTCGCATTGGTTGGAAGGAAGTGACCTTTTTCCTTTAAAGCGTGAACAGCTAATGTTATCGCATTGCCAACATATGATGCAATTAGGCGACCCTGCGAATTTTTCCTCTCTCTCTCTCTATCCGTTGCTGAAGTTCACACGAAGCAGTCGTTGCGGACATGTCTGCTTCCGCGCACGAACACAAAAAGATCCGCGCACACAGCCGCCGATGTGGCATTAAAGTGCGCTGCTTCAGGAAACAAACGCGCATGAGCTTTTCGTGTCCCAATCTGAAAGCTGTGAGAATCGCTTTAGTAGGATGGGACCACGTGATTTGAAGGGGAATCCCCTTGTCTGCGAAGAAGAACGGGCCGTCTGCCGAGAGCAGCGGTGGGTGTCGGAGATGCGCCGCCATCGCGTGCTTCGCGCGTCCCACTTCCAGGGCGACAGTGGAGCGCCCGCGAGATCTTGAAAACAAAACAACGCAGAAAAACGGAGCCGTCCGCGTGCTCCGCAGCGGCTTGGAGAGCCAGCTGAAGAAAGAAGAAGGGTCCAGCCAAAGAGAGGTCGGTTCCATTACAGGGGTGCCGTTTAGCGTGATGGATCACCGCCGTTGAGAACCGCGGCCTCCGCCCGAACCCCCCTCCCTTCACGGCTGCGGCGAGGTCTGGGTGCCCGAGACAAAGGGAGACGCTCGCGCGCGAGAGCCTGTCGTCAATGCGGAAGCCCGGGCGACGTTCGCCTGTCATTAGTGGGACGCCCAGTGTGTGCGTGTGCGCACCGCGGGCGCGCGCGCGCGACCGCCGCCACAACCGCCATTGTTCCCAACTCTGCTCCCCCGAGCGCCTCCTCTCTCTCTCGGCTCCTGCCCCGGCGGTGAATGCACGCCTGCGCAACTGGGAAGACATCGCGGAAAACCTGGCCTCCTTCCCCCACGTTCTCGCTTTGCCTTTGCTATTCACGGAGTATGCAGCGTTCAGCGGGTTGAGAGTCGGGACTCCCAGGCCGCTCCGTTATGCGGCGAACGCTTGCGGGCCCGTTATCCGACTCGTGCGGGCTGGCGGTATAACGCTGCAGCGACTGTACGAAGTTATTACTGTGCGGTGTTTCCCTTCGGTGCGTGCGTGCCGCTGAGAGAAGGAAGAAAAACACATAGGCGCGCATTCGAGTCTGTGTATACGCAGTCCTGGCCTTACGCTATGCACAGTTGTGGAGGGGGCGTGACTAGATATGGAACAAAGGAACATAGCCAGCGAATTGTTTCGCGGACACGTAACCTTGCGCCGTTTCACGACGTTCCTACCGATCCAGCGAGTTCAGAGGTGGCAAGAGAGAAGAAAAAGGAGGGGGACCATGCAGCGTTTCGGGGGATCCAATGTCAGTGCCCGAAATCAGCCATTGTGTTTCTTCCGCAGGAACGGGTCCAGCGTTATGAGAGGGTCGAGGTAACGCTGTCCGCGGCACCGGAGCTAGAGGCGCCGGAATGACGGCAAATAACGGCCTTCGCTCGGCTGTTGTTGCGGGGCGCCCTCTGGACACCACGGGTGGGCCAGGCTTTGGTTGCTTTTTTCCTGTTTCACAGAGCCGTAACTTTTCGCACCCGTTGGTGGGGTGCGCGAGTCTGATACAAGCTGTGAATTGCACTGTGGGATGCTCACCGCTTAAATCCCAGCGAGATGTGTCGGGATAACCGACGGAGTACCGTCATTTTAGGGGCGACGAGGAAGGCGGTACACGAGCGCAAAAGGCGAACAGGCTGACAGCCAGCGCTCAGTTTTCGAGAGCGGAGAAGGCATGGAAGACAGACGCTAAGAGGTGAGAATAAAGCTGGATCATTCTGGTCAGGAATTCCAAATGCAAGCGGAATTCCGCGCGTCTAGCTGTGCTGAACCTTCTGGTATGGAGGGGAGGACGCTCTCTCTGGAATTCCGTCTGTGGGCAGTCAGTAACAGTGGCTGGAAGCAGTGCTTCCCTGGTACGCTGCTTCCTCGCCGGCTGCCTCCGTCACCTGGGTGGAGGAGTGGCTGCGCTGGCGAGGGCGCCACGCAAGCACAAGAGGTGAGACGTCCGCCCACGTTCGACCTGCGCGCGCCCCGTGGCAGTTCCTCAAGACTGGCCCACGCGAGCCGACCGAGGACGAGTTAGCGGAGGCGGGGCCGGCTCGGAAACAGCGACGAGCACGGTGCTTGCGGGTCTCGAGGCGAGAAAGAGCCCCGACACTTTCCTGCTCGGGTAACGGCATCGATATGCGCGCTGCCCAGGTGTATACGCGGAGCGGAGGGAAGAAGCGCTCCGTGTAACTAACCGCTCGTAAGGATGGCGGGCCCTCCCGGCTTACCCGCGCATACCCTAACGTGGTCGATCTTCCGGGAGCATCGCCCGCTCGTGCGGCCTGTATGCGAACGCATGCGCTTGCAGTGAGCGCTTGGCCTGTCGCACAGCAGCGTCGTGTCGTAGATCCCGTCGTAGCATCTGGCTCCCTAAGCGGCGTTTTCTGGGCGCGCTTTAACCTACTGCAGCCGGATACAATCTTTTGCACCCAATCAGTTCCCTTCCTACGGGCAACTCGCCGGAGGGAGGACTCGTGCCGTCTATTGTAACAGGTGACCCGCACAAAACATACACAGCAGTTACTGTAGAAAGATATAAATTACACAAACCCACTACTGTGAATTTCACTCAGGTATAAGTGCAGGTCACGAACTGCGCCCTGCGGCCAACCGCGGTTCACGTGAACAAGGCTCACGCATCTGTAGTTTATCGTTGTTTTTCAGTCCGTGTACCGAGCAAGTACGGGGCCAGCACCGACTGACACTGTTCTCCGCAACATCCTGGCCGCGTTGCTGCATCGGGGCCCGAGATGAACGCTCGTATCTCCGAGCGGCAGGACGAGTCCCTCCCGTTTCCACTTTGTGTGCGCGGGCGATGCAACGTTATCCCATTAGTCCGTGCTCTGCTTGATCGAAAGAGAGACTTGCCGTGTACACGTATACGATTACATCGAAAGGCAGGCCCGTGACTGCGTACTAGCCGACCTTTCGATTTGTCCCGGCTCGATCCGGGTCCGATAGCCCGCGGTTATCGCTCACGAGGCTCCCCGAGCGGAGACGCTAGCTGGCAGTCCGCGCTGCAACAGTCTCCTCCAGCGTGCCTTCCCTGCAAAGGAAGGTGGGGGCCGATAGCCGCGTTCTGCTGCTCGTGCGTGCTGGCCCTGCATGCCCTGCATGCTGTGCGGTGACGCCGTAACAAAGTGACCCGGCCAACGGAAGTGATTTCCGTGCTCCTGAGCGTGCACATCTCGTTTTCTGGTCCGGCCTCCCCTCCAGCCGAGTACGACAAGGATGCGTGGAAGTTTCTCTCCGCCGGCCCGTCCCTCCTGCAGCCCCAAGAAGGATCGCTGTTCCCATCTCGGCGCGGCTTTCCCCCGCGATCGCCGGTCGCTAATGTTCCCAGCGTCCTCCGCGCGGCTTTTGTGCGCGCGCAGATACATACACACACACGCGTGCGGCGATGTTTCCTTGTCACGCAGCCGCCGATATTTTTTTTCCTTTCCTGTCCTCTCTCCGTCTCGGTGGGCATTCGTGTACACTCCAGGAGCCGGGAGGGGGGGAGTCGCCTCTAGCGCGATAACACGAGTTCTCTCGCGAGCTTGCATCGCGCAGTGCACGACTCGAACGATGCCGTTGATCTCCTGTTGTTGTCCCCCTCCTTGTGTTGCATGCCATCTCGGAGGCTGATGGCCCGCTGCTCCCCTTTGAGGCTTCGAAGCTCGGAGCCCGTATACTGTGGGTGCTTCCTTTTGTCTCCTAATCCTAAACTGTCGTGTCCTGTCAAGGCAGCTCGCAAGTGTATGCTGCTGCTTCACCCTGTACGCCCCGGTCACCGCCGATCGCGGTGCGGAACCGAGATGGAAACACGGTTCGAAATGTTGCTGGTTGCACCGAGGAACGCAGAGCCATCCGTCGGCTGGCGTTGAAAATATGTCGATTTATGTCAAGCTTCCGCGTGGTCATGGTCATTCCATTCTGGCGCTATGACTCGAGTAGCGGTCGCTCTGCGAGTCGCGGTAGGGATGAACCGTTTTCGTGTGCAGTACCTACGCGTAGCGGTCGGCGGGTTGATAGGGGGCTCCGTTGCTCGTCAATCGACGGTCCTGGCACTGCTTGCGAGCACAGGCACTCAGCAGCAACTGGAAATGAGCGAATTAAACTTGGCAGACAGCAGTCAAGCGACCTTTCTGCTTGCAACCCCCGAAATATATTTCGTCGCGTTCATCCGCAAGCACTTTTCTCCATGGACTGGCTAAGCGTGCATGCCGTGGTTTTCACGCGATGTCGTCTGTACGTCGTAATCAGCGCGCGCGGATTATCCCGACTGCGACTCGTGCCTAATTCCCCAAAGAGTGGAAACACGTGTGCGACTGCCCATAGTAGACGCTTGCGAACAACGACAAGGGCTGTCTGCTTCCTTGGGGCTCCCTTTGATGAGGGGCCGTCGAGTGAAGTCCAGACTACGGGTTCATGGCCAGGTACTCCGAAGACTCGCTATAGGAAAAGCCTCTGGCTTCGCTTAGCCTCTCACCTCGCGCGGCTTTCGACTCATGGCTGTAAGCAGCATGCCCACAGGTCGCGTTGCGGTCCATATATTCTCGCCTCCGCTCTGCTCGCATCACCAGCCGTCGCGACCAAGTGCGCAGTGTAGCAAGCCAGAGGAATGCGCATCGGTACGACCTGTCCGTGCCTTTGTAAACAAGTACTCTTTCTTGCTGCATACGTGCGCAGGAAATGAGTAAAGAAACAAGTTCGTCGATGCGAGTGGCAAATATATTTAGTGCGCTGCAAGAAACGAGAAGCTGCATGCGTTACGCGGACAGCGGCGATGCACATTCGTGCAGCATTCTTCGTTTCGCGGCGCCTCGACGAAGCCCACATCACCGGCTGCGGAAGCGGCCTGCCCAGTTGCACCCAGCTCAGCGTCGCCGGAGCGGCCCCCCTGCCTGGGCGAGGGGCCCGCGGCGTCGCGCTGTCGCCGGCCCTTTCTGGTTCAGCGCCCTCGCGCAGAGTTGGTGCGGAGGACCGGCTCCCCGGCGGCCACTCGTAGGCGCCGTTACCTGTCTGCCTACCCGCGCGCGGACGATAAGTGGGCATACCAGAATGCCGCCGCCCCGAAGCTTTCCCCGCCGGACACCCACGCTGGCGATCCCTGTCCACCCTGCTGGTCGAGCCTTCGTTGCGGCGCCTGCGTAGCCGCTGCTGCCGATAGCCGCGATCTTCGCTCGAAAGACATCTTCTTTCACGGCTTGTTAACTTTCCCTCGTCGCCGATGGAGCTTATGCAGAGAATGTGTTGCATATCAATGTGATTTCTGCAATGGTTGCGAGCGTAATCTCCGCCAGCCGTCGTGCCCCGAAGCTCGCGCGCGCCGGGGCAAGGTCGTCCTGGTTAGGCTCAGCATTAAAACGGCGTGTCAAGGTTGCTTCTATCACGATAGCCGAGGTTGTTTTTGTTCCTGCCTTTGGCTGGTCGGTGTACATTTACTCGCCACAAATGTACCCTGATTGCTCTGTTTGGACGGTGCGCCCGTAGTCTGTGATATCAAGGTGAAACTTGGTGAAACAAATGCTCCGAGCCGATTGTAGGGAATGCCAGCAACGTGTTTTCTGTTTCCTGTTGTACTGGGACAAGCAGTTTAACTTCATAGCTACAATTCTCATGGGGTGCACAGTTCTTTTACGGCGTCAGCTAATATGAGGTGAAGCCAGTGGCCTGCTTACATATACAGGGTGTTTCACCTAATAATTTACGCAATTTTTAAAAATAGGTCTTTTTTTCAGTTAGAAGACCGCTTTTTTCTGCATAGTCGTGTAGTACATCAGAATACAGCTAAGACGTGCTAACTAGCAAGTGGGTTAACTAATACTGAATAGTTAACCTTTTAACTATTATCGTTAGGTTCCTAATCATTGAGAGGCACGTAGCACACCGCAATATCCATATCAGTTTTTAGGATTCAGATAACGCGGTTACCCTTGGCGCTGTGTCCCAACTTTTCTCTACATCGCGCCAAAATGCATGCGCCTTCGAGAAGCTTGCAGGCAAAGCAACCTCTCCAGTGCACGCAGCTCGACGAAATAGTAGCCAAAATTTGTTGGGCCACAGTGCCGAGGGTAACCGCGTTTTCGAAATTCTAAAAAAAAAAAACTGATATGGATATTACTTGCGGTGGGCTACATGCCTCTCAATAATTGAGGAGCCTAACAGTAAAAGTTAACTATTCAATATTATTTAACCAGCCTTCTAGTTAGCACGTCTTAGCTGCAGTCTGATGTACTATACACCGCTGACAATGCTATGCCGAAAAAAGCGCTCCTCGAACCCAAAAAGCTTGTTTTTAAAAACTGTATAGAATCTTACTTAGGTGGAACACGCTGTATATACAAGTATTTTGTCGGGCTCTTGCCTCCAAGAATGCTTACCCTCCGGAACCCGTGCCCATGAGCACCATTATTCCACCACCTGCGCAATATCGATTCGATAGCTTTTACTTTACAGCGGGGTCTACTCAAGTATCAACATGTTCCTGAATCATCAACGGTGTCTTTCCTACGACAAGTCTCTTACATTAGTGACCTGCAAAAGCAGGAAGGGCTTCGAAGATTGCAATCTTGCTCGCATCGCGACATCTGGGACATTTATTGCATACGCAAAGGTTGCTGTTTGGAAGGGCGATACACGATCGACACGTACCAAAAGCAGCTAGGCTGGCTGGAGTAAGTGCCGCCTTGGCTGGGAGGGTCACCGCTACTCTGGTTCGAG
>NC_135502.1:58737463-58772144 GCF_052857255.1 Amblyomma americanum
CGCTGACCGGACAGTACGTTCGAATGTTTCAGCTGGATTCAGTATTGGTCCGAAGCTCATCAGGACACAGAAGCAACATTGACCGAACAGTACGCCGGAATGTTTCATCTGGATCCAGCATTGATCCGAAGGACGCTTGGAAATGGACCAAGCAGTAGGTTTCTTGTGTCTACTCGGCTGCCAATGTCGGCTCGAGGCCCGAGACCAATGCTGATGGAGCAGTGATTAAGCCTACTTGGGCACCAGTCATGCTACAGCCTTCGCAGTGCAGCAGTTCGAACTGCAGCGCTTTGGGCCACTCTTCCTTCCTCGCATGGAATGGCGCAGCCATGCACCCTCAGTAATGGTAGCCGTTTCATTCCAGGGAGTGGCCCGTTGCTCGCCATTCCCTTGTTCCGACCGTCATCGGTCCAGATGTGCTTCAGCCGGCGTCCCAAAGGCACCGAGCAAGCAGCACGATAGATCTATTCACTGACGATACGCAACGCCCGTGGTGCGGACGCGACGCGAGTCTTCCGGTGACAGATGAAGCTACGCGTGTTGTGCGGTTGTCGTCCTTCCTTCCGCGTCGAGACATCCTGGCTGCTGCACATCTGCGCCCCCTTCCTCTGTATGGGGGCCACTGACTTTGAACAGTTAGTGCCAATGAATTTCAGTCTGCAAGCGTTCAAGCCGGAGCTCTCTTAATGGGCCGGATCACACGTAGCTAGGGGTGTTGCGGATATCACGAGTTTATGGAAGCGTCTTGGTGTCATAATATGCTTGCACCCATTGAGAAGGTCACTGTAGTCGTGGCAGTTAGCAGAGGTAGAAACAAAAGATAAAAATAAATCAAGGAATGCAATTCTGGACTGGAAGTAGAACATCAGTGTTATTGAAAACTGATGTTTTATCTTTGGTCTTGCAGGCGTCTTGTGCCTGTGGCAATATCGAAATTTGCTAAATGGATCCTAGAGATTGACAATTGGGAGAGCGTAATACGCCCGACAGGGCGTACTGCTTCGCCCCTCCGCGTTCGCGAAAGCTGAACGTGTCAGTACCCCTGGAGGTAGGTGCACGAATTAAGATGCACTGCCGCTTTTCTTTTGTTCTTACTCAACAAGCGCGCGTCGGTAGCTTCGCACACCGGCTAATCTCTGCCCCATAATAGCCGCGATGTCTCCATATTTCGTATCGCCGCATAATTGATTTCATTTGCTCAAAGGTTCCTCTCGGCACCGGCGCCGTCGTATTTTTCTTGTCCAGCTCCGTGCTATAGGGTATACCACACGTTCACATAGTGGGCCGCTTTGTGTTCCACGCACTGACCTCGATCAGTTTCTTTCTTCTTCACTTTTTTCTTTCCCGAACGTCTGTCTCCCAGCGTTTGTTTCACAAGCCGCGAAAAGAAAGAAACCCCGGCGAGCGCGCGCGAACCGCTTCACGTCAAGAAGGAGGCCGCCGGCTTATATATACATGATCCCGGCGGCGGACCACGCACTTGCTCTGCGTTGGGCGGCCGGGTCAAGCGAGAAGATGCGAGCCGCGTGTCTCTCACTGTGCCGCCACCCCGCCCGTCCTGTTCGCCTACGCGGCCCCCGCTGCACGGGTTTCGACGCCGCCACTGACACCGCCGCCATGCATGCGTGCCGTGCAGGAAGAAGAAGCCTCTGCAAGCAGCCATCCTCCTTCTCCCGCCTTTCCGAAGGCGGACAAGGGATCCTCTTTGTCGTCCCGGGGCACGCAGAGCATGAGGCTGCGTGGTCGCTTTGACATGCGAGATCGCGAGGGCGGTGCACACTGCCGTTGCCGCCCGCCAGCTCAGCCGGGTTTCGCGCGAGCGGGACCGCCTAATTGAGCGTACGCCCCTGCGCGCCCTCTGCCTGCAAGACGCTCATCGTTATGTCCCGGAAAATGATACTCGGCGCTTCGTGTTGAGAGCGTGTGGCTTCGACAGGAATGATCATCGGCCGGGGAGAACTCGATCGAACCAGGTCGACCGCCCAGTGTTCGGGCAATCGCCGATCGAGGCTGCGATCACAGTTGTTCAACCATATGACACTGTAAATGGGGTCAAGCGCGCGTGCAGTAACGAGTTGCGTCGTCGTCGGCGTTCGTAAATGCGCGTGAGCAGTTGACTCTTGGCCGGAAGGGAAATCAAAACGCAGTGACGTAGGTCGTGGTTTGGTGGGGCGGTTCTTGTAGCGCCATAAAGGAAGTTGAGCGGGATTCTTGCTGCCGACCTACGGCAACCGATGACAAAAAAAAAGTATAGCAAGACGGACATTAGCGCTGAACGACACGGGAGTAACGCTTGCCTTGCAGCCAAGTGTCCGTCCAGAAAGATCATCGAGTGTAACTTAAACCGCATATAGTTCTCGAGTCTGGCATATCGTCACAAAAGAAAAGCCTACTCAACATGCTTGCGGCCTGTAGTTCGTGCGTGAACAAATATGCAAATGGGGGGACGCGATTTCTCGTAAACGCCAAAAAGAATGTAAACGTCGTCCGCGAGTACCGAAAGCTCGTTCGGCTCTCACTGTCAGGAAACGCAGGTTGACGACGCTTCCTCTTGACGTTCAAATTCAATTCGGATACATGGCGCCCCCGTAAAAGCAGTTCCGGGAAGGTCGCCGGCCCAGCCCCAAACATTTTTTTTTTTTTTGGGGGGGGGGGGGGGTGGCTGAGATGCTGTAGCAGGGAGACGCGAAGCACGAATAAAAAAAATGTAAGAGCACCCTGCAGCCCGCTCAAGTCTGTCGAGGTCTGCACGTTCGGGCCGACCTGCCCGACGCCTTCTGCCAAGGGTCGAGCGGGGGCGAGCGCCACGGTGGTGGACGCCAACTCTTGCTCGCATGGATTCACGCTCGGTCAGAGAGCGCCCCGAGCCGGATGCATTGTCTAATTTGGGCGCCAAATGAATCTCGCCCGGCGACGCCGCCGACGGAGCGAGTACAGCAAGCCTCTCTCTCGGCGAGCCTCTCAAGCCGCCGGCGCCGCGACGCCTGGAATTCAATTTGGCTCCGGCTGTGGCGGCGGCGGCGGCTTGTGGGTGTCCCCCTTCCCTTTGAAAAGGCTGCTCCTTCGCGCATCCATGCGAGAGGGGAGAGGCACTGCGTTTCCACTCGCCGAGCGTTGTTTATGGTTCCTGGCAGTATGACCGCGTTGTTCTTTCTTTTCGTGCCGTCGTGGTCGTTGTTGTCTCCGTGTATATACAGCCTCGCGCCGTCTGGACTGGGCGCGTACGGGCCACTATGCTATGTACCACCCGTGGCGCGATGACCTGCGTTGCGGACATTCGGCTCGGGAACTCCCCGGCTCTCCCCCAGACTTGTCTCTTCTTTCTGCGCGGACGGAATGTTAATTGCTCGGATTTTGAGCGGGGCCTCCAAGCTCTCCGCCTGCTGCGGTATATATTTTCTTTTTTTTTCTTGTTGTTGTTGTTGCTTAATAAGAGCGCCGCTTTCGTAAGCCCGTAAATGTCGTTTATGGCGGCGGGTTGATGGAAAATGACGGAGCCCATATAGTCTACAGGCTGGTTAGCTACAGTCAGATATTGCCACCGTATAATGCGTTGCGCCTAATTTGGTCCTCCGGTTGTTTTCCTCTTTAGTTTAAATAATTAGCCGTCCTCCACCACAGCGTACGGCATGGGCAACTGAATTTGGGGAAGATGGAATCTTGTAAGCAGTTTTCCGCGGAGGCAATAATTATTCGCATTTAGCCGACGCAGTGAAGCCGCATAAAACGAACAAAGACGGAATACGTAGATGATGGAACAGAACAAGTTACGTAATTAGGTCTTAGCACGCAGTCATTATTAACTTAACGAGGCAACTTGGTTAGGCACCGTGGCCGCGGCTGGCAGAGGACAGGGTTAATTGGAGAGATGTGGGAGATGCCTCTGCCCTGCACTGGGCCTAGTTAGGCTGATGATGATGATGATTTCATGAAGAATTTATATGCACGATCGGCGCCATTTCGCCAAGGCCAAGGCTGAGCTTGGACGCCAGTGTGGTACTCTTTTCGAACGAAAGCCGTCAGCGCGGACCTTCGGGCCCGTGCGATATTATGTCTAATTTGGGGAGTCCGTGTGCGTCGCCGCAAGGCAGCTCGTACAGAACGATTTATGAACAATGTAAATGCCCGCGCGGCTTAATTTGGAACTTTTATGGTTTATGATGGCTCAACGTCCCAAAGCGACTCAGGCTATGAGGGACGCCGTAGTTATATTGAAGTAGAATATTCTAGTTCACTGTACCGTAGTGGAAGGCTCCGGAAATTTCGACCACCTGGGGTTCTTTAACGTGCACTGACATCGCACAGCACACGGGCCTCTGGCTAGTCAGTAGGATAGCAGCATTGACAAAAGAAGATTGATCACTGTCAACCTACGCGCATCGCTGTTGAGATGTTGAGAGGTGTAACTGTCGCTCGACGGCACAGGGGAGGGCTCGTGCGCACGCGACTGGCTTTGGCCGAGACCACAACGTGCGATAAAATTCGTTGCCGAAGTCACGTATAGTCGAGTCATTCTCCGTGAAGTCAGAGTCTGTAAATCGTAACCGAGCTTACCTACATCGGCACCGTTGAATCGTCGGAACACCCAAATCGCATGACATCGAACAGGAGCACTAATGGACGCTGCAATCTCCGTGTGAACCGCGCACGGGGTCTGGACCGGCTACCGAGAAAGAGCGCTATCTTATCCCTTGGTTTCGGTTTCTTATCCAGGACGGTCGTGCAAGGCAAAGTGGACGTCCTCAACGTTGCCATCTTCGAAAAGGACAAGAAAGAAAAATAAAAGGCAACGGACCCTCAACAAAGGCCACAGAACTAGCGAAGTTATTCATCCGTACCCAAGATCTATTTGCGATTGTTCGGAGCATCTGAGCCATGTCAGTCACGATAACCTAAAGGAGACGACAGTGAGAAAGGCGCCGGTCTGCAGGACCCGATCTCAAGGAAGCTTTGCGCATCGCTCCGCTGTTGAGCAACTGCTTGTGAGCACACCCGGTTGGACGAATAAGCAACGAAGTACAGCCTTTGCCAAAAGTAACCAGCCTAGACGGTTTGCTTCTCAGTCGTATATTGGAGCTATTATGCCAGCCCCCAAGCTCTAAATCTCTGCATGGTAAGGAGAACCCTTGTCCTCATCTCCCAAGAACTTTTTCATCTTTAGGGAAGCCGTAAGGGCTCTACTATTCGAAAGAGAAGAAAGCCACGCAGCCTGGTTACCTTTGGCAAAGGCTGTACCTGCGCCTCACGCACAACCCTTCGTTTCCTTCGAGTAATTAGGCCCAATACAGAGCCAATTCCATAACGAGGTCCTGCGATTTTAAACACTATGAAGGTGGCGTAATTTATGTTACACCAGATGCCCATCCCCACTAGATGTCCCAGGGTCACCGCTGATGGGTGACCTGAGGCAGCATTAGTTACCAACTCATTTTGCTCGTCGCTGTCCTTATTCGTCCTGGCAGATCACTCGATGTCACAGCAACGCGCCCTAAGTTCGATCGTTCTCAGACGTCGAGCCTAGCGAGACCTACGCAGCTAGCTCTTGTCTCTAAGTGCTATACACCCTCAGCTGTGTACCTAATGCCGAGCACGCTTAAACACATCGTAGCGGTGTTTTATTTTCGTTTTAATGTTTTTTTTTTTTGGCCCTCCGTACACCGCTCAAGAAACGCCCCGCGCAGCAGATGGCGCATGCCTGTACTCCAAACGGGGTTAGGTTAGGTCGGTACCCTTCGTATACCTGCGAACCAGAAACAAGCGCCCCTCTTCATTTTTTTTTTACCTCTCCCAAGTCGGACGTAAGCCGCAACTAATCCAACCACGCCGCAAAGGCCATTCGGCCCGCGAAATTCATGGGCACACGTCGCGTTGGCTGCCCCAATTCACCGCGGCCCAACCGAGCCGAACGGAGCGCATATGCCATGGCGGCTCCGTTCGCATTGTTTATTCTCTTTTCGCCGCGTCCGTTTTTTTTTTATACACGCTCTTTTTCCTCTCCGCGTTGTCCCGGTCGGAGCAAACGGAGAGCTGGTCCCATCTTCGGCCCGGTCGCTCGCGAACCCGTTTGCAATCTGCGGGTCGACCGGCCGCCCGAGACGCGAGCGCGTTCCCATGGATGCTCTCCGAGAGACCTCGGAGAAACAACGGGGGCGGCGAGTTGGGGGGCTCGCCAAAGGCCGCTGCCCGTCGCTCTAAATTGCGCCGCTCCGACTGGCAGGACTAATTAATGAGTCACCTTGGCGGCTGCAGAAACGGGCCCGTGCGGCTGACCGGTCATCGCGCCATCTCCTCGTGCGCGAAGCCGCCGACGACGCGTCGGTTTGCTCTCGACATGTTTCTGGCTCTGCGGTCGACCGCAGATTGTTTCGAAGAGGAGGCGGCGGAGCGGGGAAGGGACGGGAAGAGGCAAGCAGTTGTTCACCCCTCCTTCTCAGTCTCGGGGTTTGTTTACGGTGCCGGCGTTGTTCGTGACAGCTCGCTTTAAAGAGTCGACCTCCGAGGGCAGACGCCGCCCTATATCGGCTGCTCCATCGGGAAGTGTCCAGAGGAAGTGCTCCCTTCCCCGGGTGTGCAACGCCCTTGATTTACAGCGTCGTGCCGTTTTGTTCCCCCCGCGCGGCCCTTGGGCATTGTGAACTCGTTGCTGGCCGGCTCTCATTACGCCGGAGGGGAAGCGGGGAGGTCGTAATCCTGCGTCTTCCACCTTCTTTACCCCCTCCTGGCGCTCTTCGCCGCGCCGCTTTAAAGTGCCTGATCTTCTTTTGCCGCTCTTTTTTTTTTTTTTTCAGATAGAGTGCATCTCGGACTGGCTCCGTTTTACCGGCCTCTTGTCTGTCTCAATTATTCGCTGCTGCTGTCCCCGTTTCATTACCGTAGTGGCAGTGTTTATAGCCCGCTTCATTCCTTTCTTCCTTAAAAAAAATAGCGGACGGTTTAGCATGGCCAAGCGCGGAATATCGTGCAGTGGCGCTAGTTACGGTGGTCACTTAAGGTCCTTACGTGCTAAAGACATTTGACCTAAAG
This sequence comes from Amblyomma americanum, assembly GCF_052857255.1. Lineage (NCBI taxonomy): Eukaryota > Metazoa > Arthropoda > Arachnida > Ixodida > Ixodidae > Amblyomma > Amblyomma americanum. Next base: position 58,744,487 of record NC_135502.1, read on the forward strand.
GCCTTTACCATAAAGGCCTTTGTCCTTTACATGGATGGCATTTACCATGAAGGCCTTCACCCAGGTGAAGGCCTGCCAGGTGTATACTCCTGGCAGGTTGCCCACAACCAGGTCGGCCGATTGTCACATAGCAGGCTTCAGAGACGTCCCAAGTAGGTGTTGCCGTAATCCGAAAAAAAGCACCTAGTACAGCGCTGTCGCACTAAGGAGAAGCTTGATCTCCGGTGTTCTCGTGTATGACGGGCTGCTAATCTGTAACCGACATACTCCTAACCTGCTAAGCGACGTACTCGTACACGTCCGTCCGATCAGTGTGTGTCCAAAAGTTCGACTCGTATAGACGGTGAGCTGTGAGCCTTTCCAGGTGTAGCAGACGGCGCTGATGAAATCTCAAAACCGCATCCTCAGTATACGGCGCGTTAATTGAGAAAAAAGCGTATTACATATCTGAGTGGATGAGTGGACGGCACGAAGGTTGCTTTCCTGCCGCGGTGCGACAAAAGTGATCTGCAGTTTCCCCTCTGTTTCCTTCATTTCGTTTTGCGTTCGGTATTTCATTTATATACGCCCGCAAAAGGTGTACGATCAGGAAAACCTCGCAAAGCAGGCGTTGGCCGTTTAGCTCCGACAGAAACGCGTGTGCCGCATCTCACTCGCTAGAAAAAAAAAATTTACTCGAAACGCCAAGGATACGAGTGGACTAAAGGCAAACAATATCCGCATTCTCTCCGCTACTGGCTTCACGAATCTTGCCCCCTGCCCTACGCTGCCTTGCGGAGGACGATTGCGCGCGCGTCCAAATGCATGCGTCACTGGCGTCGAGAGGAGCTGTATAGAAGCATGGCGACGCAGCGTGTCGATCGGTGCAATAATCTTTCTGATGGAGTGGGTACACGGAGGGAGCCGCCCAGATTGCGGAGGGAGGGAGGGAGGCAAGCGAAGGCACTGCATTTGCTACTACCGCACCTGGTTCGATGGGCCCGGCTCGCCTTCGGATGGTCAGCCTTCGAATAGTGTTTGCTGCAGCACACAGCGTTTGGCTTGCACGCGAGCTGGGAGGGGTCAACACGGACGCTGTACGCGTCTGTGCATGCGTGTGTAGGAGCTTCCGTGACCCGCATCGGCTGCCGGTTTACAATCGCCGCGAAGTCGTCCCGCTGCCTGGCTACCGAAGGGGTGGACGGAATACGCTTGCAAACCAGGAGCGACTTGTTTGGAAATGAAAATCCTCTTTGGCTCTTTGCATCCCGATCGCGTGAGCGCAGGGCCGGAGAAGCGCTTCGTTCGTGGTTCGACGATGGAGGTCGTTCTCTGCGACGCCCTGCTGCCGACGTTAGGAAGATGAGCTGAATGAACAATGCGCGAGACGCCTAAGAACGCTTATGAGATTTGCAGAACGAAGAAAAAGGATATTGGCGGGAAAAATAGGAGAAAGAAAAGTCAGGACGACGTATAACGGGCAGGCTTCGTCCATGCGCACGAGTTCCTGTGTACAACGCCGCGGCGCGCCTCTTTGCGAGGCGCGCGCAGAAGAAACCAAACACGCATCCTCCTATCGTGCCTTGCATACGAGACCATGGCGACCACCTTTGGAGAAAAGACACATTTGCCGAGTTCCATTAACGCCGCACGTGCACGCACACATACTCTTACACGCGGAGCTGTGTGGCACTGGCGTTCGGCGGTTTACTTATTAATTTTTTTTCTTTGTGCGCAGCCGTCGAGTAGCGCAAGGGAGCCGTTAGTGGGCCATGGTCAGTGGACCTTGCTCCACATTGGCTGCAGTGGCTACGCGCCGTTTTAACGCACCAGACGCATCGGCGTGGGGCTCGCAGAGAAACGCAATCAATGACGTCCCCCCCCCCCCCCCCCCCCGTTTTTTTTTACAGCTGCAGCCGCGGTGCGGGGAGACTTGCGTTCGATTCGGCGACGAAAATTGGTTTCCTTTCGGCCCGTGAGTCCCAGTTTTCAAACTGATCTGGACTAGGGAGGGGCACAGTCAGACCGTGCCGCTGAGTCGTTAACATAAGTATTGCGAGGCTCTATCTGTGTAACCGAACGGACCAAAAAACGCGCGCATCAGCAGTTGCGAGTTCGCAGATGTATATACGCGCTGCACACAAAGAGCCACCGCCGATGGCGAGCCTAAAAACAGGCTCTGGATCCGCGAGCCGCTTTATCGCTACACGCAGTGACACGATGCGGGCGGAAAAGCCTGTATGGGACAGTGTAAGCTTGAGAAACGACGTCGCCACGTACGCCGGGCGAGAGCGTGGAAGAGCCACGACTGTGAGCTCCAAATGCGTGTAACGCCCTCGGGGAGTCTTACGAAACTGCGACCCGTTTTCTTTTCACTGCTATTTATCGACTGCTCTGCAAGTTGTAAATCACGCTCGAGGAATAGCCAGCCCCTTGGAAAGCTGGTTTGTTCTGCATCTCGATGCAGCGCGTATGCAGTGATTGTGTATTGTACAATGTATTGCCTATACGTTCATGTATAATTACAAATGTTATCAAATTCGTCTATTTTACAGCGAAAGCTGTTAGGCGTTCGTCCCTGGCGTCGTAGTCGTCCGGCGTCGTCGCCGTCGGCGTAACCGGTGGGTGCGTTAAGGTGGATGTCATTAACGCACCCACTGGTCATTAACGTACTCACATTATATCAGGGTCAACCTGCGTCGCATAAGCCCACCGGTGGCTCTGTTTGGAACAGCCCCCCTGCCAGTGCAGGGGTGCATCAATTGACCACTACATCAGTGCTATATGCGGTCACTGTACCTTTTCCACCTCAACATATCCCCAAAACTAAGCGCCGAAACAGCTGTCGATGAATCTCGCGTTACATAGTGGTAACCGTCCTGTGAGTTTTTTTTTTCCTTTCGTTAAATTAAACAATTAAACTACAGAGAGCTGTCGCCAAAGGGTTTTCGAAGTGGCTGCATTTAAAGTTGCACAGGGACAGCCATGCTAGGAGGGCATCGCCCCTGCCATCAAAAAGCTGTAATTATTGCTGACACGGGAGAAGAGCAACGGATACCTGATGCAGTCTGAACGTTTCTTTTTATTCTAGTTGTTCGTTTATTTCTCTTTGCCAGACATGATACTTTCTCAATGTTGATATCTACGCCTACTACTCAAACACCGGAGACACACTCTATTACTGTGGCACCGCTGGCGAGGATCCTGAACTGATTTAGATATGTACGCGGGGTTTAACATCCCGGATCTGCATGCGGGCTCCGAGGGCTGTCGTAGTGGACGGCTCCGGATTAGCTTTGGCCACCTGGCGCTGTTTAACGTGCACTCACAACGCACAGCACGCGGGAAGAGTTTTAAGGCGATAACCTTTAATGGTTCATGCTCGCGGTGACCATCCGCCCGTGACATTGCCACCTAGGTCGCGTGACTTTGTAATGTCACGTGATCTTAAGGTCACGCGACCTTATGATCACCGAAAGATCTATAATTTGGGTACAAATTGCTCAAAAACGAGGAAACGTGGATGATGACGTCACGTCGGACGAATGGACACCGAAGCAGTGTGATCCGCAGCCAAGCAACAATTGCCGACGCGCTGCGCATGCGCAGCGTGTCGTCACCGCTTCCTCTGCCACGCCCGCGCCAGCTGGTCTTCTCTGTCGTGGAATGAATTCAAGCACGGAAAATTCGAATCAGTGCAATGAGCCGCAAACGGCTTTCGCCTTCCCGCAGCTGAGAGATATCTAAGTGCCTCCAACGAATTTTTTGCATTTCGCCTCCATCCAGATGCGGCCGCCGCGACCGGGTTCGAACCCGCAACATTTGATTCCGCGGCGGTTCCGAGTGCCGAAATCGTAGCCGAGGAGACGGTTAGCCAGACTCCCCGCGGCCCGCTCACGGCTGCACAACAGCCTGGGCGCGTGCAGTGAGCCGTTGCATATAGGGAGCTACAGGCGGAACTGAACAGTGGTTTTAGTTTGCGAGTGCATATTTACAGTGTGTACAGATGCTTAATTATGCTCATACGCGGTACACACACATAGTAATGAGTAATGGCTCAGCGCCGTGAGGCAGTTAGTACTGGAAAAACTCGAAGCAAAAAAAATAAATAAAATAAAAGCCGCGTCGCCGTTAAATTAATCGTTCACCGAGCAGTGCGCTGCTGCGCGCTGTGACTAATGACCGACTCCGAGGTGGTTAGGCGTGTTTAATGGCCCTCGTTTTGCATGCATGACCTGGCATTAGGGGCGCTCGCGTCCGAACGCGCCATGGGCACCATTTGTCGCAGGTCGGCGAGGAAGAAAACGCAGAATGCGAAAAGACACGCCTTGCGCCCAAGTCCCGATCAGGACGAGATCCGTCGCGCTCTCTAAAACAGGGGTGACCTCTCGGCAGCTTTCGCGCGATAAAGTAAACATCTGCAATGTCCTCGCGTGCCGCTTGAAAGCCGCGTTTGTGTTCCGGCTTAATAGTCTTCGTACGAGTGGGCTTATGTCCTACAAATTATACGGAGCTCAGCTTTAGTTAGCTCGAGACACACGTGTTGATGTACTGTGGGCCTTCATTAATCTCAGTCGAAAAAACAAACAAACTGTGCATTGACTATATTAAAACGCTCCGCCACCTCTTCGTTCCCGAATGTTGGCTCTAAACCTGACTGTGCGTTGGACGATAGCCGCGGCGCTGCGAGACAGCTGCGCGTTTGTGGGGAACAAGAAAAGACAGTTGGGTCCGAGCACGTGACCAGGCCGGCAACAGCTGTGTTTTTTTTTTTTGCAAAAGTATAAACTGTAGTATCTTCAGGAGGATCGCTGCAGAATCTTCAGATGCGGTTTGAGGAGGACCGAGTCGAACTGGACGGGTATCTGCGAACCGAACCGGTGTCCGTTCTCTCGATGCTGCGCGTGTCGAGGCCCGGCCGACAACTGTCCGGAAACGCTCCAGATTTTTTTGCATCACTTTCTTCAGAATAGCCGTGTCCCACACCGTTGCCACACGTGACTATAAGCGCAGAAACAGTCATTCACTGTTGCCTAAATCCACTCCCAGGCGATCGCCATCTTTGTCGCTCGGTTGTCCGCGCGTTTGCGTCTTTCTGTGCATGCTTGCGCTTGGGCTGGCGTTGACTCGCTCGCTGAAGCGCAGGCCTTGAAAGCAAGAGGTCGAAGGTTCGACCTCAAAGCCGACGGGTAGTGCTTGGATTTTTCTTTTGTTTGAGATTCAACGACATATTTGGGGTAGAACATTTTTCGGCACTTATCGGCGTGTCGTACTAAATGTAGGTTGCTCCAACCAGCCCCCGCCCTCTTTGAACGTTTGAAGAGCCGGAACAGATGCTAGCACTGTTGGAAAAAAAAGAAAGAAAACATGGGCACTGCTTTCTAATGCTTGTGTCTGTTTGCGCCATTCATGTACACATGTTCAAAACACACGCGGCGGCGTCGCACCGTGCTCTTTGCTTTAGCACTGCTGGTGGAATGCTTGCCTTGCTTATACGTGAGGAGCTTGGCTTAGTTCGGAATAGACTGGAGGTCAAGAGCACCTGCCTCAGAACACCGTGCTTGCACAGAAAGCGGGGAGATAAGATAAAAGTTACGCTGATTCATCAACATGCGCGAATCGGTGGCATAGGCTACGCGCATTATCTTATGCTAAAGCTGCATTGCACTTCTCAGTCAGCTAGATGACAGAAAGAGGTCGGAACTCCTCGAGCGCTATCCCCCGCAATCGGGTGTAGATAAGATGTTTCGGAGCGCGAGACACGCACTGACACCAGCTTGTAAGAGTTTGAGTTGCATTCAAAGTGAATCGAAAGAGGCGGATATCATATCTCGCGGGCTTCTTCAGTCTCGAGCAGCCCGGAGATATATCCGAGCGGATCGCGGGCCTCGCGATCGAACCGCCTTCATCGCGATAGCGAAGGGCTCCGAGCTAAGCAGTTTGGCAACATTGTGTGTCGGCTGTAAGAGGCCCAGAGCATACCTCACCGCATGTGCACGAGGACTCCTCGTTACTTATGGCGCGGTCGATTCCGCGCGAGATTCGGTATGGTACGTGCAGGGAGAGACACCTGAACGATGCCTTGCACAGAGCACTACACAGAACCGAAGCTGCAGCCGTTAGTGCTCAACGCAAGCGAATCTATTTCCGCAAAGGTGAGATCACGCTGCAGATCCGAAAACGCTCAGACAGCGTGGCACGGTAGACTTATGTACACAAGAGGGAGGACTACACGCGCCGAAGATTACCGAGCGACGAACATTACTCCAAATTTATCGGAACATTACCTGCTCGATGCAAAAATATATGGACCAGTCTGCAGGGAGGGAGACGGAACGAGCGATATCGCAGCGCTTTAAACTCGCCTGTCTGCACCCGCAGTTAGTGTATATATAACTGGACGGGAAAAACTAAAATAGAGTATATACATTCCCTCAACAAATCACCTGCGCCATTTTCTTGCTGCATCTGGTCCGAGCCCTTACGCGCGTCGTAAATAAGTGAATGCTTCAAAAACCAAGAGTTACCAGGTGTGCGCTCCCGCGCTCTGCCATAGGCTGGCTGCTGATGGTTCTTCTGTGGAGGCTGTGATTTAACCGCCAGTTTCTGGCGCGCCATTCGTTAGAACCGCGCCTTATCTTCGAGCAACGTCTGCCTCCGGCCAACTACTACCTTTAACCACTAACTACTCTCCAGTTAGACAGCGTGCACCTTTACGGACAGGCGTACACTCGCGTGAACTACGGCAGCGGCATGTATACACACACTGCCTGCACGGCTGCGGCGTCCCCGAATGCATAAGCAAACCCGCGTGCGACGGCGATTGCGATCACGTAGAAAAGAATCCGTGGGCCGTGTTTGTGCGCGCTCGCGCCTGCGCGCCGACGTTGGCATCTCGTCTCTCGCGGGCTGGCAAGGAAGGGTTTGTGTGCGGGCTTTTGCCAGCGCGCCTTATTTGAACTCGGCCCGCCGCAGCCGAGGAGTTCCTCAAGCGCGTGCGCGGAATGCGTGCTCGTGGCTCCCGCTTTCTCGCTTTCTCTCTCTCTCTCTCTCTCTCGAGTAGCGTGCAGCGCATCCAGGCTCGCAAACGCGTGGGCCCTGTTTGCCAGGGCCAGAAACGCCCCGGCACTTGGCTGATGCGAGCCGAGCCGCACGCATCATTTGAGAATGAAAATTGGTTTTTGAGGAAATAGCGCAGTATCTGTCCCACATATCTCGACGGACACCCGAACAGAGCCGTAAGGGAAGGGATAATGGAGGGAGTGAGAAAAGGGGAGAAAGAGGTGTCGCGGAGTGGAGGGCTCCGGAATAATTTCGACTACCTGGGGATCTTTAACGTGCACTTACATCGCTTTGCATTTGAGCTGTTGCAACGGGATGCCGCGGATATGACTGGAATTCCGCTGCTCGAGATCGGGAGAGAGCTGATTTATTCCTTTTTTTTTAACGAATTGAGTGCGAGTGGTGCCGCTTCGCGTAAAGCAGTATATATACGTCACGCGAAGTCGCGAATTTTTGCCCATAATTTTTGAAAAGAAAATAACGTGCAATGGGTGCGCAGCGCTGTATACGGGCCGTCAAAACAGTTTTTGTCCGGCGATTTGTCTCTGGGCAGCTGTGATAAGCGAACAGGTACGATAAATAAAGGCTGCCAATGTCTGCCGATAACCGTTCCGGGGCGCTCATCGTGCGATTTAATCGATTTAAAAAAGAACAGGAAAGGGGACATGGAAGCTCAGGTTACGTAACATTCAAGGGATAAGATCATTTTCTTTTTTTTTATCTAAAGGCGAAGGAAGCGCACGAGCAAAACCAGCCTTCCCATAATTCGTGGCATATGGCTTCGTGCAGAACGCGTCGCGCCCGGGTGCGCGCTTTCCGCCTCGCGGCACCCAGTATATAGGTATAGTCCCCGGAAGACAGTGCACGCAACTGGTCCTGGCTGCGCTGGGAGTCGTCTCCTTTTGCTCACGCCGCCGCTGCGGTAAGTGGTTGCGCGGTGTGTATGTACACAGTAGCCCAGGCCGCGCGCTGCTGCTGCCTGCACCGGTAATGTCCCGGGGTCTCCGAGCTGGCTGGCTGCCCTGCAGGTTGACCGTCGACGACTGCGACGCGCGGGGTCGGCAACCCCTCTCGGCGGCTGAAGGCAGGGGAAAGAGGGGTATGCGTGCGTGCATGTGCTTGTCTCAGTTTTTTCTTCTTTGCATAAGGGTTACGGTGCGCGTTCAGCCACGGCGCGTGGGAGCTTCGGGCGGCAGAGAACATAAATGCCGTTCGTATCCGTACGCTCTCTCCACTGGCTGTGTGTTTTTTGCCGGTGCCCTTAGATCAACGCTGTGCATTCCACGTGTTTGACATCGTGACCTCCGCGTAGTGCATGCAATCTTCGAGTCCGTATGTCGATGCAGGTCGACACACACACACACACACACACACACACACACACACACACACACACACACACACACACACACACACACACACACACACACACACACACACACACACACACATATATATATATATATATATATATATATATATATATATATATATATATATATATATATATATATATATATATATATATATATATATATATATATATATATATATATATATATATATATATATATATATATATATATTGGGGGTACGGTTTCTCGCGCAAAGATGAGGAGAGGGAAACTATAGGTTGGGGGGTTCTTTGCAGCACCTGCTATGCTGCCTGTCAGGCTGCTGCTGTTGCTGATGATGATTGTGACAACACTGCCTTCCATTTTTGAAAGAATCGCACGGCGTTGGAAGCACATGCGCATAATGCACTGGCGATCGCGCTTACATGCGCAATCCGACTGCTGGCACCGTAGCAGGGACAAAAGCCTTCGAAATGCGTGGCGTACCCGCCACCCACAGGCATGTTTCGGTTCGAGGCTGGGATCCAACGCACGTGCTCGACAACGCGTCGACAGCAAAGTCCGCACGCGGCTTATAGAGGAGGACTTACCATGAAGTGACGTCGCGGTTAATACCAGAGAAATTGAAAACGCCCTCAACCTAAACGTCTAAGTCTCTGAACTGGCTTCAATATCTTTTTTACTGACAAAGGGGTTGTGGGGAATTTGCAGCGATAGACAGTTGATAACACTTCGTCGTTCCCTGCGCGGTCACCTGGAATCGAAGGTCCTTCTGTCCAAATCGCTGTGCTACATGCGCCCTAGCCGCTCACCACCCTTTGGCAACCTCGTATACTTTGGGCTTAGTGAACACGCACGCACAGAGCTTAGAGGGCGTATCTCATGGAACGATTACATGTGATGAGCATGTGCTCCCTGCCACCATCCGCGTTGTTGACGGAGTCGTAGCTCTTTATCTAATGCTTCGTGAAGAGCAGCTTTTACGGTCGTTCGTTCTTGTACGCAGTAAAGAGAGCGACTCGCTGCCAACCGACATAGCGCTGCAGGCTTCTTCTCTCCCCACGCGCTATCGGAGCCTCCCGTGCGCGATGTTACGTGTGCTGCGATCCAGCTTTTTTACGCGCACCTGCCCTCGCGCGCACGCCAAAGCGCGAGCATTCTTATCGAGGCAGCATTTTATCGCGCAGAGATAACAGCTTCCTGAGGAGACTCTCTGCACGCTCCGCGGCGCACTCGAAGGTGGAGAGGTCGCCTTCTCCGAACACGTGAGAGCGCTGTTTATAGGCTCCGAATCTCGTGTATAGTCTGAGCCAGCAGCATCAGAAGCGGCAGCAGCAGCAGCAGCAGCAGCAGTGTAGAAACATCACGGCAGGAAGCCTCAGCCAATGGCAGACGCGCGATTGGCGCGCAGAGCCTCCTATCTCCCGTGTTTGAGGAGCGTTCATGTTTGCCATGCTCGAGCACTTCTTGGCCGTAGCCTCGAAGAGGACACTTAAGAATTGTGCCGTTCCTCCGCTTCCCTCAACACGAGTGTTCGACGCTGTGATTGAAGGCGCTCTTCCCTTACCTCCCTCACCCTCTCTCCTTTTTGTGTGTGTTTTGGAGCTGTCGTCGGTGATGTCCCTCAATGCTCACGTTTACACATACGCGCAGCAGTTGCCTGCATTGTAGACCAAAAAAAATGCGGTCATGGGCCCGCCTCATTAAAATAAGAGACGGGTTTTAACTTTGAGCTGTTCGCCAGTAATTGACCACTGTTGCTTGAAACAGTGTACGCAGGTTGCCAGCGCCCATTCTCGCGCTCCAAGCTGCCTGAGCGCTCTTGTGCTAAAGGCGCAAAAAGTATTACATGATGAGGGTTGCATAACGTTTCTCAGCACTGCGTTGCTTCCGCTGCTTTCTGTCGAGCACAAACACTTTTTGGGCCAAAATGAGCCTGGGAAAAAGACGTATAGAATACAATGTTATCCAGATGAGTTCGGAAGAAAGTTTCGGCGGAATGCATGGCTTTTATGGCCGATCTCCCAGTGCGGGCATGTATGTGCCACTAGACGCCTAGAATACTACTAATGCTATTGGAGAATGATTGGTTATCAGGAAATGAAAGGCGCGCCTGTCTCACTTCTCGGTGGACACTTCAACCGCGCCGTTAGGGAAGGGAGGGAGGTGGGACTGAAAGAAGAAAGAAAGAAACAGGCGCCGCAGTGGAGGACTCCGGAATTATTCCGACCACGCGGGGATCTTTAATGTGCACTGATATCGCGCAGCACACGGGCAAGTCATGCATCTAAGAACACACCACTGGGAGAGCAGGAGGTTACGAGGAGAGGACAAGCGCATATGCATTCGTGCGGCAGCCTCGTCCAGCGTTCGCGAACATGACGACACCTGTTTACATTTATGTATGTGTTTGCACTCAGCGAACAGCAACAACACCGATGGCAGCTGCAGAGAAAAACGTTATCAGTTGACACCTCCTGGTTGGGTACACAGACGGCCCTATCTCGCCGACAGGAACGCAGGTTTCGGGCGCGGTCTCGCAACGTTGAACGGAACTAGCTAGGCTCGGGGAGTGCGTTTACTGCGCGAGCCAGAGTTGAACGGCCCGGACTTCGGATCCGGCGCTGCCCACGTCCCAGCTTTGGACTTGGGACGGCTGGCACGAATGGAAGTCGCCGTCGCTCCGCTTTGCACAGGGGACGTGGTAGAAGAGGGGGAAATTTATGCGTTGCTTTTTGTTTTTTTTGGATGGGGGGGGGGGGGGGCGTTGTCGTGCGGCTTTTTCGGAAAAGTCGACCTCTCCGGTATATGTTCAGACATTTGGGGCCAGACCAGGCAGTTAATTTATTATTTATTTATTACAGATACCTGCAGCGCCCGGAGGCATTATTGCAGGGGGGGAAACACAATGAGTCCTGTTCGTTTGGCCTAAAGTACAGAGGATAACAAAAATACAATACAAATGCAACTACAAAAATACAAAATACAAGTAATAATAGATTAGGAAAAGCATGCACTGAAGGAGAACAACCGCGCTCCAAAAAAAAAAAAAACGCTAATGAAATGAAAAGACACGCGGAAAAGAACTGGAATGCCTGTGTTGTGATTCTCGTGGGTGCACAGTGAATGATATTGATGCTTTAGATCATGCCTCAGGTTAAAGTCGCGGCCACCGTCCACGACAGAACGCGAATTTTTAAACTACGGAGCGTCGAGCGGGTAAACGATCGAACGCCAACCGTTCGGCATCTTCGCAAACGCGTTCTGATCTCGTGACCTGACGTAAACAATGAATGCACGCCTAAGGAAGAAGCTTGCTCTAAATCTTGCTGACTAATTACAACGGATTAAGCCTCGCGGGAAGAGTAACAATGTGGGCCTGTTGGTAGGTCATGTCCCGTCCACTTCTCTGCGGTGTCCTTGCGTTTTTGCGCTTCTATACCTCGTCATGACCTCGCGGGAACTCTTCTAGCCACATCAAGCGGGCAGCTCTGTCAAGAGGGTTGACTGACTGCTCGAACACGTAGTTATGTACTTGATCACGCGAATTGAAACTCTATGTCCTTTAGCAGCGGTTGACCATAGTCTCTCCACAGAATTAATGACTTGAACTCGCTGCGCTACAAAGGTAGGCACAGAGTTGGGGTTGAGCGCTGACACAGCGTCTGTAACGCCTAACACCACCATAATGCCTAATACCAAATACTCCAAGAAGGAGGAGTAAAAACAGTAATAATCACACTGCTACTAATAATAATAGGAATAACGTATAACAGTGCATCTTGCTGGGCTAGTTGGTGGAGCACTGTCTAACAGAAGGTATAAACAGCGCTAATTTAACACGAACTACGCAGAAAGACGGGCAGGGCGGGCGCTGCCTAAGCGCCCGTCCTGTCCGTCTTTCTGCGTGGTTTGTGTTAAATTTAGCGCTGTTTTTACCCTCTGTATAAAGTACGCCTTCCCACCACGAGTGAGCGCCTTGGAAAGTCGCCTCTGTCGACGGAAAACTTGAGTAGAGCGTTCGAGCTGCGTTTAAGCAGACAAAAGATAGACAACGTAATGCGAATTTAGACAACACCTGATGATTTTCGGGTGTCGTACTTGTGCCCACCTGGTTTTTGCAGATCTGCCTGGCTCCACCTTCGCGCGTGTAGGGCTTGCAGCAGCTGCGGTAGCCGCATAAACCAGCAGCCGCAGCAAGGGATCGCTTCGGTTCGCACAGCAATGCGCCTCACGGCGCTCAATACAGTTGTGGCGCCGACTCTAGGCATACTCGACGCCTGGGTTTTCTGCGCAGTTTGGAGGGAGAGGCACGTGCTCTCGCGCATCGCGTTACTCAGGGCCCGTGCCCCCTCACGCGCCACCCGAGAGGGGAACGCAACGGCGGCGGCCTTGCCGAGAGCGTTACTCCTGCGTCGCGATTTCTCCACAGCCCAAACAAAGCACGCTTCATCGTTACCCGATGCCGTATACTAAACGTACTTGCAGTTGGCGGCGGGTGGAAGACTACGGAACATTCGGCCTGGTGCGAGATTAGCTTCCCGGGGTACGAACCCGCCGCGGCGGGCCGCGTTTCGATGGAGGTGAAACGTAAAAGGCGCCCGTGCCCTGTGCGATACCCGCCGCGGTGGTTCAGTGGTTAGGGCGCTCGGCTACTTCGCCGGAGTTCCTGGGTTCGAACCCGTCAGCGGCGGCCGCGTTTCGGTGGAGGCGAAAGCAAAAGGCGCCCGTGTGCTGTGCGATGTCAGTGCACGTTAAAGATGCCCAGGTGATCTAAATTATTCCGGAACCCTCCAGTGCGGCACCTCTTTCTTCCTTTCTTCTCTCAGTCCCTCCGTTATCCCTTCCCTTAACGGCGCGGTTCAAGGTGTCGGCCGATATGTGACAGATACTGAGTTGTTATTTCCTTTCCCCAAAAATCAACTTTCAATTTTCCCTGTGTGATGTTGTTGTTGCGATTGAAGGAAGAATGAAAAGTGCGCGGGTCTGCCCACTGGCTCAAACTGAGCCACAATCGCTGCCACGCGCAGAGAGTAGGAGAGTTGAAAAGAGATGTGGAGAGGAAAAAACTGAGACCACCGAAACCACCGATATGCCAGTGCAGATCCCAGGGGCCAAAATTATTCCGGAGCCCTCCCTACGGCACCTCTTTCTCTCTTCTTTCACTCGCACCGTCCTCCTTCCCTTACTGCGGGGTTCGGGTGCCCACTGAGATATGTGAGACAATTACTGCGTCATTTCCTTTTCTCAAAAACCAATTTTCAATTTCTGCCCGATAGGGAATATACCACGATAATCGCCATCATGAATGGACAGAAACCGCGTCACTGCTACGATCACATCTTGCTGTTCTTTCCGTTTCTGCATTTCTTTTTGTCCTCGTTGGGCTCCAGTTACGAAACTTATATCAGCAGTCCCCAGTCGTTCAATGCATAGTTCAACCATGTTTCCGCTTTTTGAGCATGCAGTGCTTTTTTCTTATTTATACTTTCTCGCGGCTTACAGTGCATACACGCTCCCCACAAAGCGATCAGCGAACTCACTTGGGGATATGAAGCCGCTTACTAGCTCGTTTCTCGTCCCGCATGCCTGCTTGGTATGGTAGTGGTGGTGGTGGTAGTAGTAGTAGTAGTAGTAGTAGTAATACTCGCAAGCGGAAGGTGCGGGGGTTCGTTTCCCAGTGCTGCTGAGTACCCACCAGTGAGTGATACAGTGGGTACAAGCTTTCCCCTAGTCTCTGTTACACGGCTTCTTTGGGGTGAAATGCTTTGGAAGTAGATCCTTGAGTAGACGAAAACACCTTGGGCCATAACGCTCTTTGGCCACAGATGGCATTGCGCCCATAAACATGCATTCTTCTTCATCATCATCATCACTAGTAATAGTCAGGCGCCCTGACAATCTCCCACTGCGGGCTGGGCAACATTATTTTTCTTTCTTTTTATCTGCCCACACTAATATATGTGGGTATGTGCCACTCCAACAGAGGGACAACTATAGCTCCCATCTAAACCCATCCCCCCTCCCCACCGCTTTCGCCTAGCTAGCTAAACCCCTCTCCCTCTCAGAACGAGGAGCTACTTGGGGGCCATTCCCCAGAAAAATCCTGACGACGGACCCGGTAGTAGCAGTAGCGGAAAGGGGCTTTATTCGGTAAAAGTGCAGGTCGAAACAGAAGCAGCAATATTAAAACCGATACACGGCGCGTTGGTGTCGGTCCACCTTTTTGCAATAGCTCGACAGAGATAAGGACAGGAAAGGGACGTCTACGATGCGTGCTGCGCACGTGCAGGCCCATGCAACAACCTCGAGTCTACGTGCTAAGTTGAGGCGCGTTTTGTGCAACCCTGCACCTCGAACGATGGCGGCGCGGCGCCGACCTTGGACAGCCAGCCGTAGATCACCTTGCACAACGCCAGCAGCTTACTCGCCGCGGTGAAAGCAGTTCACGCTGAGTTGCCAGTGACGAGGGAGAAAAAAAAAGAAAGAAAAATGAGAATTAATTCGTTGAAGTGCAACCCTGGAGTCCTCTTCGGCGTACAGGAGAAACGAGACACCGCCGCCGGAAACTCTATACGGCTTGGGATGGAGAAAGAACCAACGCGACGGGAGGAATACGAAAAGCAAAAACAAAAACAAAAATGCGGAGCTGTAGAAGCTGCCCGACTGTGGTGTTGTAGGGAGGGAACGGGGGAAGCGAATTCCGGCGCGCTCGAGGTCTCACGTGACCAAGTGCGCGTCAAGGGCGTCGGCAGCGGTATGGCCGTCATACAATACTGCGGCATGCTGGGGAACGGGCCGGCACGAGAAGGGCAGGCATGCACGGGCGTTGCTAAGCGACCCGAAGAACGCCGTACGAATGGGGCACCGAAAGGGGGTTGTGGATAAGCGAAGAAGTTGCATACGGTGGGGCCGCGTTTTTTTTTTTTTTTCTCCGTAAAGGAGCTGTAATACGTGCCTACCGTATGGCTGGGAGGCAGGCTGTGTTAAAATACGCAACTCTCACGCACCAGACGAATGGCTGCTGCCGTTAGCATGCAGTGCGTGCGGCCATATCGTTTCGACGACGAGCTTTATTCAGATTTTTTTAGTGTTTTTTCAAGGCAGTAATCTGCGAGCTCCTCACATTCGCTAAAACGTGTTTTCATCTAAAAAGCGTAGCATCCGTAGGTAGTACGCAAATCTGTCATCCATATCATACCATCTTTTTCGGCTCCTTTTTCCTTCTTAATTTCTTTCTCTTCACTAACAGTTCTAATATTTTCTTTCTGGTTCTCTTTTTCCCCTTATCCTTTCTTTATTCCTAAGATGTCTGATGCTAGTACGAGTACACTATAAATACAAGAGTCTCATTAAAATTAAGGTACAGCTGGTTCCGGCAACGAACCGGGCGAAGCCAGCCAGGCGAGGGCCACTGCTAATCTTTAGTATGGCTTCACCGCATGCCAGCGATGCGACGTGGGAAATGGACACAGGAGACCGAAGGCCGTTTTTAAGCATATATGTATCCTAAGTTCACCTCCTCACCACCGTTTCACAGCGCTTACGCTGCCAGCCGATGTCCAAGGCCGGGGAGGCGAACAGTCTCCGCGCGCGAGAAGTAATCGAAGAGTGCCGTTAGGAGAAGCGCTACTTACAGGGCGCGCGCGCCGTTCGATATATCATATATCGTATATCGAATGTTTCGGTAAGCGCCAACATTAGTGCTATACTTCTGCTTGGGATTTTCAAGGGAATGCACTGAATTCTTCGATATAAGCACAAATACCGATATACCCGGCTCGACTGTATATAGCAGGAGTTCGTGAGTGAGTGAATAAACTTTATTGCTTTAATAAAGGGAGTCTTGCTGCTTGCCAGAAGATTGCCGATGTTCGTATGTTTTATGAAGCGGCATATGTCACCGCGGTTCCCACGGCAGCACCATGTGCAGCTGCGAAACAGTAACGCGCGAGCTTGGCACTTTGTCCTCGTTCTACTGTGGTGACGATATAAGGCAACATGTAACGTGGGAAAGCCAACTTCACGAATTACGAAGTGGGCCTGTTGCGAAGAAGTGCTTCCTACGTTGTGTACTAGCCGTGGACTGTCTTCTTCGAGCCTGAGATTACTCGCTTCACGGCTGGCAGTAACACACGGCTTTAATCTGGTTATCCCTGCCTGCGTGTTGACAAGTAAGGGTATGCGCTAATCGCGTCATACGGCGTTCTGACACTTCACAAGAGGACACAAAATGTGCATAAAGTGTAAAAATATTTGATACACCCACGTTAATGACAACCAAAGCCGATTTGTCACACTTATAGTCACCGCCGCACGCAGTTCACCAGGACTACGTGTGTGAGAGAGGGCACAGTTAACCAACGTTCTTCTGTGTCATAATCATTAAAATATCATAGGCGCCAAATTTTTTCTTGCGTGTCTTTTTCTTTGTAATGATGTGTCAGACATCATAACACAAGGATAACCACTTGGTATTCGCTTACGAGCACTAAATAATAAGTAATTGATTTTATTCTGTTTTTGTACCGCCGCGGTGGCTCAGTGGTTATGTGTTCGGCTGCTGACCCCAAAGTTTCGGATTCGATCCCGGCTGCGCCGATTAAATTTCGATGGAGGCGAAAGTATATAGGCCCGTGTACTGTGCGATGTCAGTGCAAGTTAAACAACCTCAGGTGGTCGAAATTTCCGGAGCCCTTCATTACGGTGTCCCTCATAACCTGAGTCTTTTTGAGACGTTACCCTCCCCCCCCCCCCCCCCCCCCGCGCCATAAACACGTAAAACCATATATAAAGTCAAATTAAATCAACTCTTCTGTTTTGCTATCTTAGTTTTGTTTTCAACAACTGAACGATGACTGTGACGTTAAGGATGGGTTTAAATGACGTTTAAAGGATGAAAGAAACTGCAACATAATCGCTGACACGTCAATTTAATTTACTACAACGCTTAAGCCAGCCTGTCTGAAAAGCCGGAATGACAACAAACGATGTATCAGCGATTAAGTTGCATATTTTCATGCCTCACGTGACGTAATTAAACCTATCTTTTGACGTCCTAGCCGTCGTTCGATTGTTGAAACCGAAACAGCATGAGAGGGAAAATTCTTTTATAATTTACTTCGCTGTCATAGGCAGATACCGCGTGTTGATTCATGTATACTAATGCATTACGCATCATTTCAAAGAAGAAAATATGCAGTTATAATTTGGGTGTCTATACTCCTTTAATTACAAGTGCGTTTTATCACTCGGTGTATCTGAAGACATTCACAGGAGGAGCCTGCAAGCATAACTTGTACAGCAGCAACAAGCGTGTGCGCTTGAGTACATGAGCCACTCGAAGGTCTACCGCCCCGGTTACTTCATCGCCTGCCTGGCGCATGCTTCGGGGTCAAGTGAGACGGGCTACGTCGGGTCGGCACTTTGCGCCGCCATCCCTTTGACTCCTGTCCGGAGGCGAGCCATCAATGAAGAGCAAATCGGAATCCGCGCGCCTTCAGGATTGGCGGGCTCAGTGGGTCAAACGATCGGTGCGCGAGATCGCGCCGCCGGGCTCACAAAACGCAGTCGCGATACTTCGCGTACGCGTTCCAGTCTTTACGAGGCGAGCCGCGCTGCTGCCGCCGCTGCTGCAAACGGGAGGAGTAAACGAAGGGGGGGGGGGGGGGAGGAAGGGGGGGGGGGGGGGCATGTTTCAGTTGAAGGCAAACGCTTTTAGTCGCACGCTAATTAAAGAGTTGTTCGCATTAACGTACTACATCAAAGGCTGTGCACGCGTAACGACGATGCCGCCGCCGTGCGGAGGGCCACCGAAACCCCTTATTAGTGCGTTATTCGCGATCGGTGCCGCCTGAGCCAGAGGCGGACCCCCGTGGGGGACTTCCCACGTTGAAGCTCCGACTGCGGTCGACTAATGTGACGACGGGGGTCAGCGGGACGTTCGTGCCCGGCTGTTTCTCGACACAGCCACCCACCGGGGGGGGGGGGGGGGGGGGGGGGGGGGGGGTAACTGTCGACGCCCTGATTCGGGATCTCCTGCCGCTTCTCTTCATGCCCCCTCGCCTCTCCGTCGATAAGTGCTCACCGGCGCCATTACGGCGGCTCGTTGATCAGGCTTGTCGCTAATGTTATCAGCGATGGACAAGGCGGTTCCGCGTATAGGAAACGACAGAAAATGTAAAAAAAAAAGAGGTTGCTTAAGGCCCAGTTCTCGGCTTCGAGGCGCCGAATCTGGCAGGGGCCACCCTCGGGCCGTGTTAGCGGAACGCCGGCAGCAGCAGCATTTCGGCGAAGCCCGGCAGCGCCTGGACTCGCGAAACGAGTCTAGGCGAAAATGCTCAGAGAGGTTCCCCTCGTGCGGTCGCTCCGCGACTGCTGCTGTTGCGTGCTTCAGCGCCGTCAACGATATGCAAGTGTTGAGCGCGTCCATCCGCGATACGGAAGGCATTTTAAGGGCTGTGCGATGTCACCACCACTCGGGCGGGCATTCCTTGGGGACTCGTTCTCACTAGCACCGGGAAGAGCGGAGGGAAGGAACAGAGGCCTGTAAATGTTTCGAGTTGCAGGTGACATCTGTCGACAGAAAAGTTCAGTCCGGCTGTCTTGTGCTCGGGACGTGACCGCGCCGAGCAGGCCGCCTTCGCCGGCGAGACCTCCCGCTGGTTTGTAATTTGCGGGCTACGTTACGCGTAATTTCCCGCGTCAGCTACGCGTTGAGCATCCGCGAAGCACTGAAGCGTGACGAACGATGGCGCATCTACAACCACTCGTCTCAATTAATGTTGGCGAGTCGGCGCTCCTGTTCCGCGACTGTAATTGCGCGTAATATTAGGCTAAACCCGGATAAGATAGCCACGCGTTTATGATTACGTTTGGTGGAACCTGCCTCGCGTGTACCTGTCGTGGGGAATGTAGCCCCTCCTCAGCTCGCTATATCAATACTGCCGCCTCCTTTACTGCGCGACGCGAAAATAGGGTCTCTGAGGCGGCGTTTAATCGCAGCGTTTAGACAGCGGCACAGCTACGCCTTCTTCACCCGGCACGCTTCTGCGAGGCTGAGCGTAAAAAAATAGGGCGAAGACGCGACACCCAATAAACGTCCTCCCCGGTTGCCTCATCGTGTGCATGGATACCCACGATGAAGAGGCGGCGGAAAGGAATGTCCAGAAGCGGTGTAAGGGAAATGCTGTCGAACACGGGTGGTGATGACGGCTGCGGGAATGTCTCCCCCGTTTATTCGTCGGTTTACTTTTTTTTTGGCTTGGGAACAAGACTGTGGCATGCGGTTAAAAAAAATAAAAAGAAATGAGGGGGTTATGGGGGAGGAGAAGCACCTAGGCGCGCGTTTTCCGCGAACTGCTCGCCCATCTATTCTCGGGAACACAGGTGTCGTCGGCTATAAACGAGCCAATTTGGAACAAGAAGAAGGTGTCTGCCCCGGGCACTTCGCGTAGGAGACACCGACGCGCGAATATACTACATGCCCAAGAAACGCGTGTTTTGGAGAGGGCGGCCAGACGCCGCCGGGGAAGAGAGAGAGGAGGAGGCGGGACAGAACGCCGCGTGGGATGTCGCCGTCGTCGGCGCGCATGTTGAAAAGGTGCGGCCGCCAACGCGATCTAAACGTGCCGCCGTCGTTGAATGGGAAGCGAACGGGGGCGAAAGGGATCACGTGACTCCGCGGCGGCGCTACTCTTGTCGGGACAAGGCGCGATAATTGGGAGGCGTCGACGCGGCTACCGCGCGTGTAGTACTACATTCACAGGCCGCGCCGCCGGCACCCTCCTCTATACAGCTCGCGAAACATTCGATCCACACTCAGCACGCGCAGCCAGAGCTCGTCGCCTTCGGTCGTGACCCAATGACTTTTTAACGATCGGCTATACCTCCCCCCTCAGGCTTCGTGATTGGACTGCAGTGCGTGTGTTGTGGCGGAGATCGCCCGCGTGAACCGAAATTTGAACGCGCCTAATCGCGCCGCTCGCGCCTGCGGCGACTGTGTAGTATGGCCGCGGGCCGCTTTCTTTCAGCCGCTTCGCGGCGACCGTGAAAGGCTCGCGAAGAAATGTCGGCCGCGCCGACAGAGCGAGAAATATGTGCGCGCGGCTGTTATGGAAACGCGTTATGTGTACACCTTTACGCGCCCTTCGGGAACGCCGGCGTGCACTTTTTATGCGTTTTTTTTTTGGACTCGTTCTTGTATTTCTCTCTCTACAGATGTATTCTCACCCGTCCGTGACCCCTGCGCGAACGGGGCGATTGGAAAGCCACCGAGAAGCCATGCTCTTCGTGACCGAATATCGGCGCCCGAAGCGAACGATGCGTCTCGCTTCGGGCTCATCTGCATGCTGCAGGTCCGTGAGCGTATATAGACGACGGCGTGATAAGTTGCCGCAATTTCGGCGCCTTCTATTTTTGCTTCGTTATTTTCCCGCGTGCCGCGTCGTGTGCGTATACGTGTATACGTATACGCGTAGTACGCCGTCCGTTTTTTCTTGCCTAGTTATGTTGGCAGTCATTAAGTTGGCCGCTCTTTTCGCCTCTGCGCCGGCAACGTGCGGGCGGCCGCCCTTGTGTATATATATGTGCGCGGCCCGGCGAATCAGTCGCCGTTCGTTAGTCTCGGAAGGCGCGTTTACACGACTACATCTGGCTCGCCTCCTAAGTAATTACCGGCCGGCGGTGTGTGTATAGGCTTGCAGGAAGCGTCCGCCATTACGCCGTGAATCTCGCGCTCGTTAGCACGGGTCAATGCGGGGAGGCAGAGCTGCAGGGTGCGATTTTCGATGACACGGTGAAACGCGTATATAGGGGTCGCGATCTCTCTCTCCTTGTCATTGCTGTAGTCTGTCGGCAAAGAGCGCAAATACTACCCCCCGGTTGATTCATTATTTACTTCTTCAATGTGGGCCAGTTTAGTTATATAGTTTCGATTTCGAATCTTGCATTTTTCTTCTTTATTGGTCTTTGTGATTTGATAAAGTAACGTCATTACCGCCATTTTTTTTTCTTCGTCATTGACTTTAGTCCTGCGATCGCGGTGGCGTGAAGTCGCTTGAGCAAGTCAGAAATAATGAAATGAGTAAAAAAATGGTCTGGAAATAGGATTGAAATGTCACTGTGGATATTATGTTTAAGATTTCTTGAATAGACAACAAAGACGTAGATTTTGTTGTCAATGGATCGTTCGGCAAACTAAGACATCTGCAGTTTAAACTCGTCATGACGAAGCTGAAGGGACCCGGCGATTACTTCGTTGTAGCCTTAGCTTCGTTATATCCCGTGTTGGCCGAGCTTCCGAGGGGAAATCGTCATTCCTTCGTTATATGCATTATTTCGCTATAAACCGTTTCGTTATAACGATGTTCGACTATATCATATAGGTGTAGTCTGGAGCGGTCGTTGTCGTGCTGCTGGGTAAATTTCGCCAATATTACGATTATCACTTGCAGCCACTGGGGGACTAGTTATGGCTGCACTAGTATGCGTATGCAATAAGTATTTTTTTAATAATCGGCCTCCGCGCTCTATATATGCTTCGTATGGACTTATTTTCTCAGATTGACAAATTGAAAGAGTTCCGGCAGACTGTTATTTATGTCAGCCTTCACCGCGAGATTTAAGGCTCGCTTGCCAGTTTTTGCACAGCGTTCGGGTTCACATTGTCACCGAAAGCCGGCAGAAAGGGGAGAAGGGCACACCGGGACTAGCCAGGCAGACACACTCAGCGAACCAACGCACGAACCGGGTGAAGACAACGAAGACCAGCGGGTGCTGTCCCACCGCATGGCGGCGCCAGTAAATGGCTATAACACTGTGGCAATATATGTGCAATGGGGGTTGGTCTTATACAACGCTGCTAATTAATGTTTTGGTGCACCGAACGTTGCTATTATCTTTCATTCAGCAATTTTTCGCTTACCGTTGTCGGGCCCTCACGGAGGTCTTCTGGACCTCTCTCTCCGCTCCTGGTTGTTTACGAGGTTTCCGCCCGCCATTACTACCGCCCAGTGCAATAGCACAGTGACACCACGAGCCGCCAAGTGTTACACATACCGCCCGCATTCGCAGAACAAGGGGGGGGAGGGCTTCTTCTTTGCGGAGGGAACGAACTGCTCATGTTCGGGCGCTCGGAGCGGTTTGGTTTCTGCGAACTATACCGCGGTGTACCTCCGGCGGCGCCTTCGAGAGGGGCCCACCTGGGGCCCCGTCTGTGGCTTGGCAGCTTTCGTCGTACGCGCCTCTGTACTAAGCGCGGCTGAAGTGCTATGAACTGTCCTCACACTGCGCGCACGTGGGATGCAAGGCCGTAGTACGCTGTTCAGTGTGGTGCGGATGGCTACAAGCTAACCGCGCTGATCAAACACGACGACGGGAGGCGAGCGACGCACTCCCGAGAGCATAGACGAGGCGGACTAACGAACAGCTAACCCGCTTTGAGCACCGCTCGTACTTGGAACCTGAGTATGCTCTACGGTAGGGAAAATTAGCCCGGTTGCGTCCTGTCCATGTCATTTGCTGACTGCTGTGGCAACGCCCTTCCTTAGGCTACTCGGACATTGTCTTGGCGGTCGACACTGTGGACAGGCACGAGATTTCAGAAGACTCGACGCAACAGCTGTCTAAACGAGATTTATACCTCGGCTTCCGAAAGCTACGTTAGTATTCTAGCTTAGAGAGGCACTAGAGACTTTTGGAATAGGGGGACCTTGTCGATTACGGACATAGCGGGCGCTCCGCTATCCCCCATGCTCCTAAACGATAGGGTCACCCTATTCCAAAAGTCTCTACTGTCTTTTTCGCGTTGACCCGCCGCGGTGGCTCAGTGGTTAGAGCGCTCGGCTACTGATCCGGAGTACCCGGGTTCGAACCCGACCGCAGCGGCTGCGTTTTTATGGAGGCAAAAACGCTAAGGCGCCCGTGTGCTGTGCGATGGCAGGGCACGTTAAAGATCTCCAGGTGGTTCGAAATTATTCCGGAGCCCTCCACTACTGCACCTCTTTCTTCTTTCACTCCCTCCTTTATCCCTTCCCTTACTGCGCGGTTCAGCTGTCCGCCGATATATGAGACAGATACTGCGCCATTTCCTTTCCCCCAAAACCAATTATTATTATTATTTTTCGCGTTCGCGTCAGGAGACTGCAAGTTTTATATCTCCCTTGACCTCTCACTTTATAATGTATATTCTAGTTATAAATACCCAAGTTTTTCTCTAGAGAAGTTCTTCCCTCTCCTGTCCCACTCCGCCTTTTTTATAGCTTCTCGTCCGCAGCGTGGCTCCGTTTTCTTTCTCCCTCTGTCTCTTTTATTTCCGCGCGAAAACAACGGTGCCCCACTAACTCGCTGGCCGGAACGGCGCCCTTTACACGCTAGAAGGGAAGGGCTAAGTGCCTTCGACTGAAGCGCCATCCCCGCTGGTCATTTTAGCGCCCCCTGCACCTGTCAGAGCGCACCACGCAGTCTGTATAGCAAGCGGATATCATCGGACCACCAGACACGTGACGTCCTGGCTGTCAGTGGGAGATGAGCCCTCCCATTACCTGCGGTAGCTTCGCGTTCGCTCACGTCAGCCCGCTTCAAAAACGCACTCGTCGCACGGGATAGGTACCGAGGAGAGGAGAGGTACGCATGGGAGAAGAGCCTGCCCTGGCCGCCTTAGCCAGAGGAGGCGCTGTCTCTCGCGTACACACTCGGCCATTTTATGTAGGACGCCGCATACAGCGGAGCTGCTGCAGCCTCCGTCACGCGTTGTGCAGTAGGCTGCGGCCTCAGAAGATCTTCCGAGCATGGGCGCCGGGGAGCACGCCTAATTAACCTGTCGCCTCTGGTCGGCGGCCCGCTCTGTTTCTGGCCAGAGCCGCGGCTCGGCTCTGCTGGCAACGGAGCGGTCATCGCGCGCTCGCCGCTTCGGAGAAAGACCCCCCCGTGCCTCGCGAAAGAAGAGAGGAAGAAGAGCGGAGTGAAAAACGGCGTCCGCTTCGCGGAGCGGCAGCGCACCGACACAAGGCGGCGTCATTAGGGGCCTTATCCGCTCCCCGACGGGAGGTGATTCCACGAGCAGCAGCTCTGGCTGCGCACAGGTGCGCCCCTCTGTATATACCACTGGGCTACGGTAAAAGCTGAATAGCTGGAAGCGGAGTTGGAAATGTGTGCGAGGTGAATCTGTTGCGCTTTCTGTGCGAAACATGGCTCTCGATATGCGCGGCAACGAGTGGTGGGTGGGGGCTTTCTCTTTTATTTTGTTCTCTCGACTCGGGGAGGCGTAATTAACGGGGGCTGTGCAGTGCTTGCAAATGGACTGTCTTCAAGGGAATATAGTTTCGTTGCAGAGCTTTCGCCAAGCGTCGCGCGAACGCAGCTTGCATCGCCTGAGCTCACAACCTTGTAAGTGACCGAGTAACCCTTTAATACGGCGTAGTTCGTAGAAGTGAATAAGCAAATATAGTAACGCCACCGGACGGAGCTCCGCCAGGATCAACTGGACGGAATGCTTTCTAAACATGCGCTGCGACTCGGGACACGTTCCTTATTATTGCAGATTACGGTGCTATATGTAAACATTTTAAACATCTTTTATTTTAGATGTCACTTAATCAGTGACTTGGCATTCAGCATGTTAATTAGGTCAGAAGCGACGTGGAAACGTGGGAGTCACGTGCACCCGCCCTCGCAATGAGCGAGATGTTTTATCTGAAAGCTTCAGTTATCTTTGCTCGCTTCATCAAACCCGGAATGCATTGTGCATATAAGGCATTTTATCTCTCCATTCTAGAGCTGCGCTCATATCTGCTCCTGCATGAAAAGGGAGGATTGCCTTCCCCTGTAGATGCTAGTGTAGGAAAGGCAACCGTTTCTTAAAAGAAAAAGAAAAAAAATCTACCGTCTAATCTGCGACCGTAACTTAAACGTCTAAATCCCCGACATCCACCTGGCTTCTCACGGTCCTGCAGTTCAGCGGGAGAACTAGTTGAAATAATCGAACGCAAGAATAAATAACCGACACATCGGCTGACGACGATCTTAAAAGCCTATACCATGTTCCTTCATAACCCCACCAGGAGCTCACCGTGACAATTCCCTCTGTCTGTGCGCTGTAGCGTATAGTTTTCAAGCTTTGCCAGAATTCCCACGCCTACAGGTTGCGCGTGTGAGAAGCCATAAATCTTTTACCGCGAGGACAACGGTACACTGCCGATTATATCGGAACAATATCGGATCGCGATGTGAAGCGAACAACGCCGCGCCGTCCACGAACTCGATCAGGGGTCGCGATGTGTGGCGGCGGGTTGACTCGATAAACGCGCCGCAAGCGTGTTCCCGCCGTAAATAAACCCTCGAGTAGGCTCGCCACCCTTTGTAAGTCGGCTTGCGAAAGCCCCCCTGTACAGGTGCGCCCGCTCTTTAGGGTTTACGACCAGAAAAGTGGCTATAGATCGCCGTATATACGACGCACATTATACCGGCTCGCCGGAACAGCGCCCCGTTCACACCATGCAGTTGCCGGGAACGGTTCGAATACGTCGCCTCCTAAAAGTAGGTCTCTGCAGCGATATGGTACACGGGCGCTCTTAAAAGTGGGACCAGTATCTCACACGCTCCACGTCGAGTTCGCACTTGTGTTATCGGTCGCTGCCTTGGGGCGATTTGACTAAACCGGTGACGGCGGCAAGGTCGCCCGCCATTGTCGCCTCACGAGCAACCGCGTGACCGACACAGCACGGACAGCATACGAACCGAGGCCCTCCGGGCACGTTCGCACTATAGAGGCGTCAGTCACGCTATCGTTGGTCCCTCTTGGCGCTTTCGCAAGTCACAGCAGATAGCATCGAGCGAAACATGCCCCTAGGTGTGAATCTGTAGCAGCCCCAGGAGACACATGTACGTGGGCCGCTGTGCTGTGCGACAGAAATATGGGTTCCTGCACAGTCGTCCTCTTCCTCGGCACATACTGTAGCACGGGGTCTGTATCAGTGACGGGAGACGGAGTCCATTAAAGCGAACCGAAACTGATCTCGTCTCTTTCGCGCTCTCTCCCTCGCGTGGCAGCCTGCTTTGAATAATTTAAGACTGGGATGCCTCAGAGGGGACGTGCACGGAGGTTCTGCAGCTCGGCGTCTCTGCAGCGGGCCTAGCTTATCAGAGCGGCGCGTGCTTTACTTGCACGCTGTGCAGCGTGGCTTAAAAACGCCGGCAACCCGAACCCGCCCGGGGGCCGCTCCGCTGCACCCGCGATAAGCGCCGCAGATAAGAGCGTTCTCGTCCGTCGTCTACGTCCGCCAGTGCCTCTGGACGCTGGCTCGTCGTTGGGGCCGGCGGCGAGGAGACTAGCGAGCGGTGTAATTCCTTTTCCTGCTCTGATAAAGCGACGCTTATACTCCGCGCGCATGGCGCGGGTAGCCGCTCATAAAACGCGCGCAACCGGCGCGCTGTTGTCACGCTTATCATTATGGGGCGCTTCGTCGCTAAACGGTCACCTCGTCGCGGGACGAGCGCGCGGTGGCCGGCTGCTGGGGAATGCCGGCGACATTCCCGAAGTGCGCGGCCTTCGGCACTCGCTGGGGTTCCGGTCCGTACGGCCCTGCTTTTGTTCCGCTTCCGCAAGCAACAGGTCCGTGTTATGAGCACGCCAAAGAAACGGATCGGGGGAGGAGGGACGCCGGGGCGACCTTGTCGCTGATGGAACGGAACAGCTTCGTGCCGGCGCGAGCACTCGGCGAGTGCTGCTTGGCTGCTGCAAACGATGTGTGTAGCTGGCGCTGGGGCGGCTCTTTTTTGTTTATACTGTGTGTTTTGTTTTCTTTGCGACATGTCCCCCCCGCCTTTGAGGAGCCGTCTAGTATATTCGCGGAACAGCTTCTCCACAGTGACGCATTGATGTGGTAAAGACAGGCGGCCGCCGGCAAGGAAATGTAACGAAATGTGGATTTTTCACGAAAAAAAAAAAACACATTTCGACGAAGTAACACGAGACGATCACCTGAAGTTTGAGAGAGCATGGGGTGACTATAGTGCATATTCCATCTGCCGGTATCGATATCAGTGGAATGACTAGGTCGCGAGGAGCCCTGCAGTAATTTCGCTCCGAACAGGCGCATTCCATAAACTTTTGCTGTCGACGGTACATCGAAAGGGGTGAATGAGTAGAGGACGCAGCCCTTTATTAATTAAGTATGATAAGCCGTAAGCTGCATAGTTTTGTATTTTCCTTTACTCTTCGATGAATCTATTGGCGTGGTTAAGCCGTGGTTACTATGTGGTGT